>NC_051161.1:97812070-97894570 GCF_013339745.2 Dermacentor silvarum | reverse complement strand
CGACCCCCCCCCCCCCCCCCCCCCCTCGGTGCGCCACTGATACGTCGCAACTCTAAAATACGCTTATAGATCCAGGTGTACTTTAACCGTTTTCGCGTACTACGAGCTGTACAGGCGCACCTTTGCAGCTCGGTGACGTGCTGGTCCGGCAGCACGGTCTTGTGGCGAAATACGCTGTTACTGCTGAATTAACAGATCCGAAAATATCGAAGAAAAGATGTACCAAGCCACAACGCTGCTTGCTTCTGTTACGCACGAGTCGTTGATACGTAATCAAACTGATGTTTGTTGCTGTTATGTGGTGAAATGCAAATTATTCATAAAACAACTTTTGTAACAGTAGTTTGTTCGTAGTCGCCCAGTTGCCAACGATCCCAATAAAACGCTTCACCTTCGGGAACCCCTACTGAAAAAACCTCGTACGCCTCATAACTGCATATCCAGTTATCCGATACGAACCATAAGCGATTCCTTATAAGAGCCCGTTTTTTTCCATGTGCCATATTATATATTTGGATAAGAGTGTTATAAGGCATACGTGTTTTTTTTTTTTTCATTAGGTAGGTTTCTAGTTCAGTCGCATGAATTTAAAATACTGGGATACTTTAGGTGTTTATTAGATTTTACTCTGTCGGTGATTTTACTTATTTCGGCAGCGTCCGGTGCAACAATCAGTCTTTTCGCTGGTAGGCTTGTTTACATGAAAGAGATATATCTTTAAAATTGAGACGTGCGTCGCTTCCTGCGCCTTGCTGGGAGCGGGCGTTCAGTAAGTGCCGTCACAGCAATTTTAATGATACGTCTTGTTTAAATGTCTTGCAGACGGCGAAACAGTTCCTCCATTTTGCCTGGGTGATCGTGCGACTTATCGTAAAGGTAACATTTCAGCTAATTTGAACAAATTTTCGAAGACGGCCGAGAACGTTTTCGTCATGGCTGTTAACCGTCACTATCAGATTAAGCAATGTGTCTTCAAAGAATTGGTAGTTGAGTTGAGTTGAGTTCAAAGTGATTGTTAGTTGAGCGCCTTGTTTGTCGTACTCACTTCGCCCCGTCTAAACTTGTTTGTTCCCGTCCTAATGAGGTAGCTACCAACCAGCCCAAGCCAACACCCTCCTTCATTCTAGTGATCTTATCGCTTCGAAGCAACAACCATTGCTTGGACGCCAATCACTGTTTGAACGCCTTTTGCAGCCGTTGTATTTGCCATTGTCTTGGCGTGAATAGTTTGCATGAAATGCTTGGAATGATCTTGGCCAACATGTGGCCAACGATTTTAGCCAGCACGTGTCAGAGTAGTACCCTGACAGTGCTGATCGTGCCGCTCCTGTGAAACAACCTACTTATTTCTTAGTCGCAAACGGCATAATATAGTAAACGAGATCAGCTGCAGGCTAAGCGCTTTGAGAAGAGGTGAGGGAGTGCACATATAAGAAAGTGGCAGTAATAACACACCTAATGTCGGGACAGAAAGCGCAATGAGCTTGAATAAAACCCGAACACAGAAACGTCTTGCTTAACTTGTAGTCACTCATTTACGCTGAACTTCGTCTACTGGCATTTGAAAGGTTAATAGAAAGAAGTTATCCTAAAGGAAAGTCTATATTGTGTTCTGTGCATTGAGAAGCAGCAAGATTCATATAATGAACAAAAATTGTCGCAGTTTCACCCGAAAAGTGAAGCATCCATTGCGATAGCAAATTAGTAGAGAGCTATACGGAGTAAGGATAGTAGTTTTATCAGCTGTATAAACTTGGACAAGCAGCAGCGCCAGCAACACGCAGAACTGTTGTCGACGCCGTCGGCGTTTTGACCGCGTTCGCACCTAACGCGCGCGGCGTTGGTGACTGTTTCCGGTGCTTCTGGGGGCGGCTCGGAGGTTTTCGACGAGATCAGAATGGGTCACACGTCGAGTAGCGTCGGAAGTCTTGACCACCTTCTCGCCTCGCAACGTTTTTATTTATATAAATGTGAGGTGTTTATTATACATAAGGAAGAGACGCTTAATTCTGCAGCCTATAAGGAAGCACGGCGCAGCGTCGTAGGGGATAGGGGGAGTAGGAGGTAAAGAAAAAAGTTGTCGCAGTTTCACCTGAAAGGCGAAGCATCAATTGCGATAGCAAACTTGTAGAGAGCTATACGGAGTAATGATATTAGCTTTATCAGCTGTATAAACTTGGACATGCAGCAGCATCGGCAACACGCAGAACTGTTGTCGACGCCATCGGCGTTTTGCCCGCGTTCGCTCAAAATGCGTGCGGCGTTGGTGACTGTTGCCGGAGCCTCTGATATAGGTAAGTGGTTCTTGAGGGAAAGGGAAAGGTTGGCGCTATCTTCTGCAGCCCTTGAGGGAGCACGGCTCAGCGCCAAAGCCTCTGATATAAATAGGCACTGCGTGCCGCAGCTAAACGTCGCCTCCCTTCCCTCCCCCTCCCCCACGGCCTCTCGCTCGTCGGAAGAAGGCGCGTTTGCTCTACATACATGGTGATTGTGAAGGAGAACAGAGACGCCTACTTCTGCAGCCCTTAAGCGAGCACGGCGCAGAACGCGCGTTTGTTCTCCGCCGTGCGTTCACTCCCCGTGAAAGACGCGCCCCTCGCTCCCTTTCACTCGCACATACAGCGTTCGGCGCGCGACGATTTCTTCTCCAAATGACGTCATACGGAACCTCACGGCGACGGCGACGGCGACGGCGACGGCGACGCCGACGGCAGAAATCTGCTTTTGAGTGTCCATATAATTGCTATCGCAATAAAAGTTGTCGCAGTTTCACCTGAAAGGCGAAGCATCAATTGCGATAGCAAATTTGTAGAGAGCTATACCGAAAAATGATATTAGCTTTATCAGCTGTATAAACTTGGACATGCAGCAGCGCCGGCAACACGCAGAACTGTTGTCGACGCCGTCGGCGTTTTGCCCGCGTTCGCTCAAAATGCGTGCGGCGTTGGTGACTGTTGCCGGAGCCTCTGATATAAAAAAGTTGTCGCAGTTTCACCTGAAAGGTGAAGCATCAATTGCGATAGCAAATTTGAAGAGAGCTATACGGAGTAATGATAGCAGCTTTATCAGCTGTATAAACTTGGACATGCAGCAGCACCGGCAACACGCAGAACTGTTGTCGACGCCGTCGGCGTTTTGCCCGCGTTCGCTCAAAATGCGTGCGGCGTTGGTGACTGTTGCCGGAGCCTCTGATATAAATAGGCACTTGGTGCCGCAGCAAAACGTCGCCTCCCTTACCTCCCCCCCCCCCCCCCCCCCCCACGGCATTTCGTGCGTCGGAAGAAGGCACGTTTGCTCTACATATATGGGGATTGTAGAGGAGGAAAGCGACGCCTACTTCTGCAGCCCTTATGGGAGCACAGAGCAGAACGCGCGTTTGTTCTCCGCCGTGCGTTCACTCCCCGTGAAAGCGCGCGTCCCTCGCGCCCTTTTACTCGCACATACAGCGTTCGGCGCGCGGCGACGATTTCATCTCCATTGACGTCATACGGAACCTCACGGCGACGGCGACGGCGACGCCGACGGCAGAAATCTGCTTTTGAGTGTCCATATAATTGCTATCGCAATAAAAGAAAAAGAGAAGAGAGATAGTTCAGGGGGCTCGTCCGCACATGGGTAGGCAGCAGAGGTGGCAGGGACCGGCAAGGGCAGGTACGCTCAGCGGTATGCTGCTATCCCACTCGCCTCCACGAACTCCACGAGGCTGTGTAGTGCGGGGAGATGGTAGCGGGACGGGAACAGCAGGTTGGTCAGTGAGTCAGCAGGAAGTCCGTGCAGTCTATAGGCTCGGATGACCTTCGAACGTTCCTGTGCTAGGGCTGGACAGGCGCAGAGGAGGTGTTCGAGTGTCTCGGGGTCACCGCATCGTTGGCACGAGGGGGAGGCGCTGCGGCCTTTGGCATGAAGCCTAGCTGCTGTCCATATGCTGCCAGTCCGGAGTCGCAGCAGGGTGGCTCTGTCTCGCCTGGTGAGGCCAGACTCGGGGAGCAGCTTGGGTCCCTTGCCATTTGCCACCCTCGGGTCGGGGTAGATCGCCAGTAGAAGCTGCTTCAGTCGTGGCCTCGAGTAGTCTGAAGCCGCCACTGATCGAGTGAATGTGACTCCTGGGTGGTGGGCAGCTTTAGCGAGGGTGTCCGCCTCCTCGTTACCAGCTATGCCCACATGGGAGGGCAGCCAGTGAAAGGAGACGGACACTCCGGAGGAGGCGAGCGCCGAGAACTTCGCGGTCAAGAGGGACCCCGTCAGTCCAACTCGATGGCAGTTGGAAAGGGACTGCAGCGCCGGTTTGCTGTCGCATAGCACAGCAACCGGCCGTGCAGGAGGGTCCTCAGCCAGGAGGTCAGCCGCCAGGTGAAGCCCCGCCAGCTCCGCCGCTGTCGAACTCGCTGGGAACGGCAGACGGCATTGCCTGCTGATGGCTCTGGCAGGGATGACGCACGCCGCTGCTGCTGACCCATCCGGCATCACAGAACCGTCGGTGAACACCTGCAGCCGACCCTCCAGTTGTTCCTGGAGTTTGCAGGATGCTGCCTGCTGCAGAGCGGTCACAGGTGTCCCACGCTTTGTAGCCCCATCCGTCTGGCAAGGGGCAAGGGGCGTCTGGCAAGGGACCGTCTGGCAAGGGGACCCTGTGGCGTGGTTCTTGCCGCAGCCAATGCAGCCCGTCGGCCACCTGCAGGCTTCCGCCACGTGACCGAAACGACCACACTGCCGGCACTGCAGTGGGCGTGGCCTGGCCGGCCTTACCCTGAACCAGAGCTTGAAAAGGCTCACGTGTTCAGGGGGGACCGGTCCGGCGAAACGGATAGTGATGGTGTTGCCCTGCCTGGTTGCAGACACCACTGGGACGCTGGATTCGATGGCCCTCAGGAGGTCCTCGTCTGCAGGCTCTCCGTCCACCCCATGCAGGAAGCCGGTGCTCATCCCGCGCTCAGCCGGCAGGCGGGCAGTAACCGGGATTCCGTGGAGCTCGGTGACCGTCATAAGCTCCTCCAGGCACGCCCGGGTGGTGGTGTCGGCGGCCACGATGTTGCGCTTGTTGTTCACCCTCACCGCAGCGACACCGGGGCGCGCTGAAAGCGCTGCCGCGAGTACGAGGCGTGGCGCACAACGGAAGGCTCCACCGGGTGCCGAAGGACGGAAAAGCACCGTGCCGACCACCTTAGGGTTCACCGGCAGGGCAGCATTCTCCAGGGCCCTCGTGCGCCGCCGGTCAGCCTTGGAACGAACCAGTTCGAACCCATCTGAGGGTGGTTCTTAGACGCCGGGGGCAGCGTGCTGCACCGTCTTGAGGGTGACCTGGGTCACTGGTGCGTGGCATGGGTCAGCAGCAACCCGTGAGGAAGAAGCCTCTAAAGTGTTAGCAGATTTCTTCGACTTCTGCTGTTTCTTCGTCCTCTTTTTCCCCTGGTTCTGCTGTGCAGAGGTGTGGCGGGGGGACCCCTTCAGGAACTGTGCTGCCTGATGGGCAGAGCCGTGCAGCTTCGAGTCGGGTGGCGTGGAATCTGCGAGCACCATCGGGACCGATCCGATCGGGTGGCGAGCGTCTGTGGTAGCAGAAGACGTGGGAGGGAGCTAACCATCGCCACTATCAGCTGGCGAAGCGCGAGCGTCCGTGGGCGTAAGCAGCGCCGGCGTTTCGGAACGAGCACCATCCTGTGCGGGGGGCAGGGACGATGTGGTGACCGTCTGTCTCGGGAGTCGGAAGACGGCGCTGCTGTCGTCCGTCCGCTCCGATTGAGCGACGGGTGATACGTGAGCCTCCGAGCAAGGTGGTTGCTTGCGAGGGCAGGCCAATTCGTCCTCCTCGCACTCCGCTTCGCGGGGGCGTTTCCGCGAGCGCGAGGAGTCCATGTCCTCGTCGTCGTCTGAAGAGGGCAGCGGAGCGGCAACCCTCTCAGCAAGGGCGGTGTCCTGCACCAGGGAGAGACGGCTCGCCTGGGGAGGATCCGCAACTACTGCCGGTGCCGCATTGCTGCCGAGCACAGCCACAGGCAGGGCAGGGTCCGCCGGCAGCGTAATGGTGGCTTGCTTACGCAGACACTCGTCGGCAATGTGCGCAGCACGGTACTCGAGCTCTTCTCTTGCACGGAACTCTTGAAGAGTCGTCGGCTCGAGTGTCAAGAACGACGTGCTGGCATGACGACGGTGACCCGCGCGCGGTGGGCGTCCTCCCGGTGTGCGGAAACTCATGAGGCACGGTAGAAACACAGAGCACGAAAACAGATCACGAGAAGTGCATTCCCACTGCGGACACAAACACAAGACACGCGCATACAAACACACGTGGCACGTGCACAAAGCACCGCACCCGTGCGTGGAGCAGGTGTCGTCCCGATGTCTTGTCGCTCGAAGTGGGAAAGAGAAACGTTGACGTGGGGCAGGGGAACAATCCTACGGCACGCACGACGCAGTGCGGGTGGACGCACAAACCCCGCGCGGCAGCACACGACGTCGAACTGCACACGCCGTGCTGCACACGCCGGAGCGATGTACAAGCACGTCCACACGCGTGAAGGAGTCGGGTGCAGCCGGCGAGGCGAGGTCGTCGAAACGAGATAGTCAGCTCAAATCTTCGGCGAAGTCCACTCACAGTTGCAAGAATGTATCAGGATGTAGTATAAAAGGGAGCGTTGCGTGGGACGCCACAGCGTTTCCGGCAGACGCAAAAGCTCCGAAAGACACGTCCGATCACCTCGAACGCTCGGGCCAGAGTGTCTTTATATAAATAGGCATTTCATTTGGTGCAGCAGCTAAACGTCGCCTCCCTCCCTTCCCTCTCTCCCTTCCGCCCCCCCCCCCCCACGGCCTTTCGCGCGACGGAAGAAGTCGCGTTTGCTCTATATATCTGGTAATTGTAAAAGAGGAAAGAGACGCTTAATTCTGCAGCCCTTCATGGAGCACAGCGCCGAACGCGCGTTTGCTCTCCGCCGTGCGTTCGCTCCCCGTGAAAGCGCGCGTCCCTCGCGCCCTTTTACTCGCATACAGCATACGGCGCGCGGCGACGACTTCATCGCCGTTGACACACATACGGAACCTCACGGCGACGGCGACGCCGACGGCACAAATCCGCTTTGGAGTGTCCATATAATTGCTATCGCAAAAGAGATTTACTGGCGATTTAGTGGTAAATACAAGAGGAGTGCACTAGCACTGCGTCGCACCACTGCATTGCACTGCACTGCACCACTAGCATTGCGTCGCACCAGGTCCTGGAATCATCATATTGCTACAGGGAGTATTTGCTTAACAGTAAACGAATAGCACTTGTCTGGTCAAGACTGCACAGAGCGTACAGGTTTAAGCAGGTTTTCAATCTGACAGGAGAGCCCCTGAACCAGCCCACTACAACGTCTTTGTCTTTGCCATTGCTCGTGACATCATCCCCGGCCGGTGAAGCACAATCTCGGTGCTTGTTATGTTCAAAATGGGTTATTACAGTTGTAACGCTTGAGATGGGAGACATGTACGATGTCACTTCGTGATGTGGCAGTCGACGAGGTGGACGCCATAGGAGTTATCTCATAGTTGACATGAGTCACCTAGCGAAGCTCGCGGTAGGGCCCGACGTACCGCGCATTAACTTTTCACAGAGTCCGACATGACGAGATGGGAGCCAGAGAAGGACGAAGGAGCCCGGTGGAAAATCAGTATCCCGGTGTCGATGATCGCAAATTAACTTTTGTGCGGCCTGCGATGACGAGAGCCGAGCACGGGCTTCTGTGTGCGCGACGAGCGCACTCGTCATGACATCTTGCGCATAGGAAGTCGGGGGAGGCAGGATCAGAAGGGAGCAAGGTAATAAGGGATGGCGTCCAAAGAGAAGAATGAAGGGTGAGTAGCCGGCAGTTTCATGACGCGATGTTTTGTATGCGAATGTGACGAATGGAAGGGCAACGTCCCAATTGTGGTGGTCATCGGAAACGTACATGGAAAGCATGTCGGTCAGTGTGCGGTTTAGGCGTTCGGTGAGTCCATTGGCTTGAGGTTGATATGAGGTGGCGAAGTTGTGATGAGTAGCACATGATCGAAGTAGACCGTCAACCACACGAGACAGGAAGCAGCGACCGTGATCTGTGAGTAGGTGACGTGGAGCACCATGTTGGAGGATGACGTCGTACAGTAGGAAGTCGGCTACGTCTGTGGCGCAGCTGGTTGGGAATGCTCGAGTAATTGCATATCGAGTGGTATAATCCGTAGCGACTGCAATCCATTTGTTGCCTTTCGTGGCAATTGGAAACGAACCGAGCAAGTTCAGGTCCACTCGATAAAACGGCTCGGTTGGAACGTCAATTGGCTGAAGGAGACCAGCAGGTTCCGTCGCAGGTTTCTTGCGTCACTGACACAGGTCACATGATGTTACGTAGTGACGAACGGAACAATAGAGGCCCTTTTAGAAAAAAGAACGTCGTCGTATACGATCATAAGTTGGTGGAGGTTGCGGGCTCTATTCCACCCGGCCCTGGATCTTCGGAGCAGACGTCACGCTTCTCCCGCCTCCATGACCGAAGAGAGTACGCCGTCATTGCACAGCCCGCGCCCTCGTTCCGGCAACCGTGGTGCTTTCGAATCCCCTCGACCCCGGCACGTTTAGCGGCACGGACAACAATGACGTTGACGATTGGTTCCTATTGTACGAGCGCGTCAGCAAGCACAACAGGTGGGAGAGGAGACACTTATGCTCGCTAACGTCATTTTCTACCTACAAGGCACAGCTTGCATGTGGTGTTTCACGCACGATGAAAAACTCACAAGTTGGGACGTATGCAAGAAGAAGAAACGCGAATTGTTTGGCCGATCGGTCGCACGACAATTCATAGTCTGGCACGAGCTGGCGGCCAGAGCTCAGGCATCCACGAAATCCTACGTCGAATACATGCAAGACGTGCTAGGGTTGTGCCGCACTATTGACAAAGACACGCCAGAGGCGCACAAGGTTGGCCACGTGTTGAAATGCATATAGAGCACTGCACGGGCCGATTTTTTCAGCCCGGGCCCGGCCCGGGCCCGTTTTTACGTTGGGCGGCCCGCCCGAGTCCGATCAAAACTTTTATGGCGAGACCCGGGCCCGGCCTGGGCCCGGAAACAATCTACGTTACCCGCCCGGCCCGGCCCACCATCCCTTTACCTTAGGCCCGAGCCCGGCCTGAGCCCGACTCGAAACCGGCCCGAACCCGGCCCGAGACCGAAAAATAATATTCTTCAGAGTTGAGACGCCCGAGCATAACTCGCTGCACGTCACATGCACATCACCAGAAAGCCCGAGCCCGGCCCGGGCCCGCGTCAAAAAACCCGAGCCCGGCCCGGGCCCGGGTCAAAAAGCACACGCCGTGCCCGAGCCCGGCCCGAGCCCGTGAAAAAACTGTTCTACCCGGCCCGGCCCGGCCCACGGGCCGGGCCGGGCCCGGGCTTTCGGGTAAGCCCGACCCCGTGCAGTGCTCTAAATGCATACGAGGGGCGCCTGAAAAGTTCGCAGCCTACCCGTGAAATCTTTTCCGCGTGGTCTTGTTTTGTACTGCAATATGTTATTGAGTTATTTGAATGTTCCCATGAGCAATCTGGATATATTTTCATTTGTTTTGGTTTCAAATACAGCGGTTTAAAACAAGGTCACGAAGATGAAGTATGAAAAGGAAGAAATTCGCAAAACGAGCTATCAATAAATACGTGTTTAAAAAAGAACTGAGACCATAATAAATTCACAAGGACATGCTGTAGACTTTAGGGAACAATGATCCTTCTTATTCTATGGTGAAAAAGGGGGTTGCCGATTTCAAGCGAGGCCAGAGATCAATTGAAGATGCTGTGCGCAGTGGTCATCTCTCAACAGCATCCACAAATGAAAATGTCCAAAAAGTGCAAGACATTGTAATGGATGATTGACGTGGCACATTGCAGAACGTGTGGGCATATCAGTGGAAAGGTTTGGCGATATCCTAACACAGCTCCTCAGCATGCACAACGTTTCGGCCCGATGGGTGCCAAAACTTTCGACATTAGAGTACAAACGTCTGAGAGAACTCCACTCTGCAGAAAAGCTGCAACTATTTGAGGCTGATATTATTTTTTATGCATAAATTCGTCACAATGGATGAAACTTGGGTGCATCACTTTCATATTAGGTCAAAAGAAGCCTTGAAACAGTGGAAACATCCCACCTCCACCCGCCCCAAAAAGGAAAAGGTGGTTCCATCAGCTGGCAAGGTTATGGCATTAGTGTTCTGGGATTGCAAGGATGTTATTCTCCTGGAATTCCTCCCGAAAGGTCGAACCATCAACGGGGAATACTATGCAGCTGAGATTCGCCGTCTGAGGTCGGCAATTAAGAAAAAAACGGTTAGTGATGCTCCAGAAAGGGGTGCTGTTTCACCAGAACAATGCGCCAGTTCACACATCAGCTGTTGCGATGGCTGAAATTCACTCCTGAGGTTTGCAACTGCTTCAGCACTCGCCCTATTCTCCCGATTTGGCTCCCTCGAAATACCACCTATTCCCAGAG
The DNA here is from genome assembly GCF_013339745.2 of Dermacentor silvarum. Lineage (NCBI taxonomy): Eukaryota > Metazoa > Arthropoda > Arachnida > Ixodida > Ixodidae > Dermacentor > Dermacentor silvarum. The sequence continues at coordinate 97,884,072 of NC_051161.1, read as the reverse complement.
ATGAAAAAGCACTTTGGTAGAAGTCGTTTTCCTTCTGATGAAGCCGTCATGGACGCCGTAAAATACTTTTTGGAGGAGCAAGACGAAACGTTCTACCGAAATGGAATAATGAAACTCCAGGCGTGATGGCATATACATGTGCGGTCCTCAAGGGAGACTATCGATAACTGACTGCAAAATTTTGACCCACAGTCATTACGTCCTGGTCAGGCCACGAACTTTTCAGGCGCCCCTCGTAGCTGACGATGATTTCAACATACTCATGTGTAAGTACTGCAACAGGGTTGACTCCATCATAACAGAATGTCGGCGGTTTCAACAAGCAAAAAGCAGGCAGATTGCTATACGATTGAACAGACTCCCGGACACAGCTGCGACCTCCTCGTCCGAAGATCCCGTGACTCCCCTTCCGTTCTCGACGCCTAACAACTTGGCCAGGATTGTTCGCCAAGAGCTCGAAGCCAAGGTTCCACCGCTTATCAGCGAGCTGCTCACGACCATTTGGCGACAATATCCCCCATTCAGGTCGTCGTCCGTCAAGAGGCTGCAAATATGGGCGCCCTATTTCCAAAAGCCACCATCACGCACCACCGCCCATGTACGCTTCCAGTTCTCACACTGAACACCACACCGTCCCAATTGTTGCTGCTGCCGCTATCGCTCCCCGGTTCACACCCCGCGACTGAAACCCATCTGAGTGGAGGACGCCAGACGATCGACAAATCTGTTTTTTTTTTCTCTCGCGTCGGCCACATTTCATGCCACTGCTGCCGCAATCGTCGGTATTACCGATCAAGCTTCCCCGGTATCTTCACCAACAAGATGTTACGGGAAGTATGTACTCAACAACAAACGGCTAGCACTTGGCTACTCAAGACTGCACATATCGCGCAGGTTTCGGCAGGTTTTCAGTCCGACAGGCGAGCCAAATTTCACCGAGCCCCACTACAAAGTCTTTGTCTTTGCCATTGCTCGTGACAATATAAACCGCGTTCACCTCAGTGAAAAGTGTTGTTCAGGAGGTCACTTGACAAACGTCCTGCCTTTTCGAGGTCCAAAGTCCAACGGACGTTGGTCTGGAGGAGAACAGCATCAGTTACACTTTCGACTGCATGTTTTGGCTGACGCACTAGCCATTTTGACGCTTTTTAATCAGCGGAGCTGTTGTAGGTTGAGGCTGCGTCGTCCGTCCATCCGCCGGTATCACGCAGGTCACGTGACCTGGAGAGGATGAGAGCCGCGCCGGGAGAGGGCAGGTAACGTGACCAGCAGAGGAGGAGAGGCACGTTGGGGGAGGAGGCGACCAATGGTAGGGCGCGCGCTGGGGAGAGGAGGTGACCAATGAGAGGCCGCGCTGGGTGCGAGAAGGAGAGGCGATAAGAGAAGGTGTTTCTGTGCGGCGCGCCTTTTCAGATAACGCGCAACGCGCAGAGCTGCTGCACCGCCGTCCGCGCCGAACGCGTGCGGTGTCCGTGACTGCAGGCGATGCCGGTGGCGACGGCTCGGCAGGTTTCAACCAGAGAACTGGACACTCGTCGAGTAGCGTCGGAAGGGCTGTTGTCGCCTCGCAACGTTTGAATATAAGTTCGTGTTGTATATCTGTATGTACTTGTGTTTACGCAATTACATCACGTGCAACACATGCACACGTAACACTCGGTGTAACAAACACAGCTGCGCTGTTTCGACCACGCTGCGCTGTTCGACCACGCTGCGCGAACACAGCTGCGCTGTTCACGGAGTGGAAGGAACGTATAATTTATTTTCGACCTCCCCCCCCCCCCCCCCCTCATGCATACACACCCAACACACACGCACACATCCAACACGTACGAACGCGCGCGCACACACACAAACAAACGCGCACACGCACAATCCGGATAATTTAAAAATGAGCACTTCGTATACACTTTCATTTAGATTAAAAGATATATTTGCACTGCTAGAGACCACCATGCACAGTTTACTAAGGAAAGTAACAGTAGAAAACAGGAAGTGGATAAATCGTTGGAAAACGTGGCAGGGTCAGGAATGTTAGTATTGTCAGCAAGACCGTTTCAGTAAATGATTGCACGCAACAACGCTGACATAATAAAGGCCTTGGTGCGACCTACAAAACGCGCGAAGCTTCATTGAATATGCAGATGACTTGCATTAATTGGCGGCTCAGCTGTGTAGTGTTTCTCACTCTCAGTTATAAGTGGCTCAGTGTTTCCATTTGGCGTGTTAGTTATGTCCGCCTATTCGAAGAATCCAGCTCAGGTACAAGAATTACGCTATCCGCCACAGGCGATTAAAAAAGAATTCCGTAGAACTTAGAAATTATCACCCCGGTATATACACTCATACAGGTTTTCCACTTTGACGCTCCTAATACTAACGCATTGAGAATTCCGTCTCAGAAAAGAAGAGATCTGAGTATTCAACCCATTCAAGATGGAAACATGTTTGAACTAATACTGACTTTTAGAGGCCGGAGCGGGCGACAGGAAACGTACTTGGAAGTGGGAGATCGTGTTCGTCGAAGTGCAAAAGAAGGTGCAATTAATGGCGCGACACGTTCACATAAAACACAGAGGATGCTAGGGCGGAGGCTTGCGTGAGTTGGCACAGCGCTTTGAGCACTATGCCTTTGTATCTGTACGTATCTTGTATCTGTACGTATCTTTGTATCTGTACGCTGTACGTAGAAGAGAAGAGCAAACGAGATTCTTTGGTCGAGTTTAGCTTACACCACCTAGATAGCACAAGGCCTACGCACTCTTATCTATGACGTCATGCTACCTGGCCTGAAATTTCTATTGCCAAGGCTGGCGTGACGAAAGCGGTGACGACAAAATCAGTGTTGCTTACGCAGGAGCATCCCCATTAGATTCTATGGCAGTCGGGCCAGGTACCATGACGTCATGGATCGGAGTGCGTAGGCCTTGTGCTATCTAGGTGGTGTTGGTTTAGCACGATGTAAAAGAAACATAATTTTTTATTCAAGAAACATGCGGGGTCCAGCAATGCGCATCGATATGGGGGGTCATTTCACTTTCCCCCCCCGCAGGCGCAGCTTCTGTGCAGCCTCTTCACGTACGTCGGGTTCTTGCACCAGAGGGATGAAGCGATGAAACGGGACATGGCCAAGGCAGCAGCACCAGGCGGGGGAGGCGCCACAAGCGTTATGAGCGTTGTGGAGTGACGTCCTCACCCAACATGATCATCCACGTCGACGATCAGACGTCCACACAGTTCAGGCCTTCGAAACGTTTTTGGCCCCAGTGTTGTCTCCTTATCCACTTTGTGTTGTCTCCTTCGTGTGCTGACCTTAGTTAGCAAGGGCTTTTTTTTTCTTCTGTTCACAACATCACGACGCTACTAAACGCGCCCACATCCAGTCACGGGTGTTGCCCTCGCATAAATGTGCCTGAATGTATCCCGATACTACTGATGTTGTTACTGCCTCTCTTAAAACAACCTTGGCGCCGCGTACGGTTGCGCTGTTACGTATACTAAACAAGTACGTGTGCTTACTAATCCATAGTGCGCAACCTTTAGTGTGCAAGATTAACCATGTGCTATTTATATTTTGTTTCAAGCTCAGTTTAGTTTGTTAGCCGTAGTTTGAATGGCTATACCGCTTAATTATACTCCGATATTTAGCCCTAGTGAAACGTAGGCATTCTGACGCGATTAGACACTACAGAAGCTTCAGTGGCACATGCTGTCAGGTTGTGCCGGAGGTTCTCAATTTTCGTGATTATATGTGAAGACGATGTGAATGAGGGGTGTTTCTATTGCAATTAGTCACAGTGGATGTTGCCACGTAATTGTTTGTTACGATGTTCCAAGAAGCTCATGCTGAAAAGGCTCCTACTGGCTGCATAATCAACGTATGGAAAATCTTGCCCGTCGCTTCATTGAAAAGTAGAAATAAAGACATTAAAGTGGTATTTATAGTACTTTATTTAATTACTGCAGATCTCTATGCCTTACTGCAAGAAATGTTTAGTTTCATTCACGGGAATAAAGAACGCGCTGCTGTGAAGTGGCACATCGACGCAAGCAGCACGCTTGGACTGGTTTTGAGGGTAAGGCGGGCTCTATGGTGAAGGCAGGCACTTTGGTTTGTACCCAGAAAACAAGAAAACTACCTGAAAAAAAAAAAAAAAGACGGATCGCGTTTTTTGATTTCACACAGTTGAAATGTTTTATAAAAAAAGTCACAGATTCGATAGCAAATTAATAGACAGCCAGACGAAGAAAGGGTAGTAGTTTTATCGGCCGTTTAAACTTGCAAACAATCGCTTAAAATAACTAAGTTACCAAGCATAGTGAAAGCGTGCTTAGGCAAGCATGGACTCATCCTGCTCAATGACCGCGGACACTCGCTGTCAAAACGCTGCCGTGAAGCCACCTAGACTGTGCGCCCAAAGCAGAGCGTTTTCAAGATAAAGCCGGCGCGACCGCGCTCGGCCACGCCATACGCAGTTGCTGCCGAAGCACAACGCCCCATTCCTCTCCCCCCTACTGCCCCCCCCCCCCCCCCCTTCGTTCCATGCGCGCTACGGATAAGACTGCGCGCTTCCTCTCCGCTTTCTTCCCTCGCGCTCGCGAGATTGCGACGGGATTGTCAGTTTACCCTCGCACGCTTTCACTCGTACATACATCCATACTGTATGTGACGGTGTTATCGCCCTTGGACTTAATACGAAACATGACGGCGACGACGACGGCAAAAATGCGCCTAACATCGCAATAAAATTGTTGGCGCTCTCTGTATAATTCGAGTGAATTGTTCGTAAAAAAAAGCCAAAATATGTCATGTAAGCGTACTAAACCCGGCTTACATTCTGGGATGTCTAACAATTTGTAAACTAATTACCAGTGCACCCTACTTATAAGCATAATACGTATTTTACTTGTTTACCAGTGCACCCTACTTATAAGCATAATACGTATTTTACTTGTTTAGGGTGGTACTTGTATTGCGCTGTTAAATTTTTTAGTTTCCCACGCTGTTTAACCACCAATGAGTTACTGAATGTATCGCTGAAGTATGATTCAGGTTTGCGTATTACTGTTCTTCTTTCTGATGTTACATGCTTTAGTGATGTTGCTTTATTTTTATTTCTGCATTTTTCTAATGAATTCACTAAACTATGCTGCGTGCTAGCTTACAATTATCCATGTTTTGATTTTCTATATTAAATTATGGGGTTTTACGTGCCAAAACCACGATCTGGTTATGAGGCACGCGGTAGTGGGGGACTCCGGAAATTCGGACCACCTGGGGTTCTTTAACCGGCACCTAAATCTAAGTACACGGGTGTGTTCGCATTTCGCCCCCATCGAAATGCGGCCGCCGTGGCCGCGATTCGATCCCGCGACCTCGTGCTCAGCAGCCCAACACCATAGCCACTGAGCAACCACGGTGGGTATTTTCTATATTGTGCGCCATGTTTTGATTTTCTATTTTGTGCGCCTGTATGTGATGCCCCATCCTGCAATGTTTCGTAATGAGACAGCAGCCGTATAGATAAAAATTACGACCGAAACTAGTTCTCTTATGGGGAATTATCGTGGTGCGAATAATTATATAGCAGTTCCTTCTTTGGGCGTTTGCTTTCTTGCTTCTCTTCTTCCGTTACACTAAGTTAGATTACATTAGCGCTACCAATCGCTGACTAGTATGGCGCATGACGTAAAAGCAACGCTCACCTTCTTCCGTAGACACATGCTTGCTGTCTGAGAAGAGGAACAGCTGAGGATAGGGAGCCTTCAGGTTACGGGTAGGCTGCCTAGCTGATGATGATGATGATGATGATTTATTGGCATCCCCATTGAAACGAGGCGGCGACAAATACTCACCTAGCCTGCTTGATTTAATCAGATATACTATACATGTTCTTTATCTAGCATTTTTGTATACCTCTCATTATTTTTATTTTTCAAAAATTTACCTTGTACCGCTGCCTATGATTTTAAGAGATCAGGTCGTATCCATCTTTTCCCTGCTTTTTTTTCCACCAGTACTCTAATCGTCTCTTGCTGATCTCTACGGCTGATCTGTTTATGCTTCCTTCCAATTTAAACCCAAGCGCTTCTGGGAGTTGCACGTTACCTACGGTTCTCGCTGGGTGCATCCCGTCGCATTCCATCAGGATGTGCTGAGTGGTTTCTGGATCTTTACTGCAGCATACACATGTATCATCTAGTTCTGAACATTTGCTCCGATATGTTTTCGTCCTTAGGCAACCGGCTCGAGCCTCAAATAGCAAGGCACTGCCCTTTGTGTTATCGTACAGATTTTCCCGTCTAACTTCTTTCTTCTCATTCTTCTAAATCTCCATTGTCCTTTTTGTTTCCATTCTTTGCATCCAATTCACGGTCTCTATTTCTCTCACTTTCTTTCTGATGGCTCCTGGTTGTCTATTTACAGTTTCGATTATCCTGTACTTGGTTGTCAACTTCTTTGACCTCTTCCTCCATTCTATGTCCACGCTTTTCATGTAGAGATTTCATGTAGAGATTTTCATGTAGAGATTTCATGTAGAGCTGAGGAGAGTGATGAGCGGCACCTGGTGTCCAATCATTGCACCAATGAGCGCGCGCCAGTTGCACGGTAGCATGCTTTTAGCGCGTAAGGCGGCGGAGCTTCGTACTTTGTTGCGGGTGATATGGCCTTTATTCCCTTTGGAACCAGGACCTCCACATTATCGTATGGTCATTCGATTCACCTTAAGTGAACCTTTGCTACATGGATAATAAATATTTGGTATTTCCTAACTCCTAAGTTAGCTTATCACTTCGCACTCCACACAAAACCAATAAATTGAGTTTTAATATAGTATCATTTACTAGCTACTGCGTTTGTCCTTACAATTTTTCATTATTATAGACATTCTAAGGTCTAGTTCAAGATTGCAGTGATATTTTGCCGGATTTTACGCGGACACTTCGTTTTTTAAGGTAAGCCAAAAAAATCTAAATTAATCTTGCGGGACCTTGCTGAGAGCTTCCTATATAATGCTCCACATTAATAAATTGTAAAAGTGTGTGTCAGCTCAAGATGTCCCTACGGAGGACTACGCCAACGGGCCTGACTCAGCCGACATCGGGTGACTGTAAACCAGGAGTACACAAACGTCTCCCTGTTTTACTGCGTATGTGCTGGCGCCGAGAATCTAAAGCAATTTTAGGGAGTTTAACAATTATCTGTTCCGCATAGGGCGTACCACCAACCCCTACTGTCATAACCGTGGCAGCTTATGGACAATGGAGCGCATACTACTAGAATGCCTCGCGTACAGCGATGAGATAATTTATTCAGCAACAAATGGACATGATTAGCCACAATCCGTTAACATTACCCTCCATCTTAGCTCCAATGCCCGGCACTTCAATACAGCGGCAGGTTTTGGATTTATTGTTCAAACACCTGTCAGAAATTGGTCTAATCGGAAAGCTATAAAAATTTACAATTTCACATAGAAAATCCAAAATTTACCCGCCATCTCACCTGAAAATATTAGCATCAGGTCCACTTGCGCGTTTCATATTATTCTTATTATTCTCTTTTGTTCCCACTCTCCTCTGGAATCTTTTAATCCCATTCCCCATGCCTATACAGAGTAGTATGCCAGCGGTTGTATACGCGCCTGCAAAAATCTGTTTTTCTAATAAAAAGCCTCTCTCTCTCTTAGAGATTCTTTTTGAAACACACATTTCCGATTGGAGCCGTGTAACTAAATTTGTAGCGATAAATTATAGCGATAAGGCAGTGACGCTCATTACAGGAAATTATTTACGATAGTCTAAGCACTTCGTTTGTCAGAAACATGGCTAAACACGGTTCTACATAGCACTCTTGGCAGTAAGCGGTCTCTTCAGACGACACACTTCATTCACTCATTCCGTTAAAAGTGCAGGAAAAAACGCCATTCTTGCTAAATAAACGTCTTGTCATCATTTTTTCATTAGGAAGGAAGTTAATAGCTTCTTCTTTGAACAAATTGTGGTTTTCGTGATGGAGATGACATCGTGAATGTTCACTGACAAAACACAGTCGTCCTGCCTACACTACGTCGCCCTGTCAGCGGCCACATTTCATTCATACTGAACGAAACAGACGAGTAATGCATTCAAGCTGGCTTCGTGCCTAACGTAAGATGTACCTTGTAGGCAGTCTCAGTGAATGCGCCTTTGTCATCACTAAATATTCAACCACATATTTGGTCACACGGGTGTTTCCCCAAAGGAATTATTTGTCTTTGCAACCATCTCATTAAAACATAATGTGCAGTGGAAGAAGCCAAAAATAGCTACAAATACAAAGCTACTATAGACAGAAAGCTTCAAGGCAACAACATAATTCGTGAATATAGTTTTTGTAGAAAGCTTAGAAAATGTGCATACTGAATATAACGGCTCCTCGCTTGGCAAAGCATTTTCTTAGGGTCACAAAGTAAGTATCGTGCGTCCTATTGACCCTTTTCGAGGAGCATTTTGCTTTAGAGGAACGAGATGGCGCTTTCGGCGGCGCGCCATACGTTGCCTCAGCGAATGCGCACGAATACAAAAGCATTACTGCTTCTGCCCTGCTACTGTGCGATCAGCTGTCGGAAATGCAACTGGGTGTTCGCTAATGCACTGTCCCCAATTCATGCTGTAAAATGTGTAACGATGGAGGCAAGACGTGTGTGGTAGTTAGCTGCAAAAATAGTGATTCGCATATAAAGAATGCGAATATAAGGAATATATAAGGAAACGGAATCAACCTGTGTCGCCGCTACTACATTAGGGCTGCCTCTGTTGCCGGCCCTTCTCCATGCACGGCTTTCCTCGAGGATAAAAAGCGATAATTCATTCACCAGCGCTGTATATAGCTAACCTCCAAAGAAAAGACTTCAACTCCGGAACGTCGGCACTTGAGGCTTATTCACACCAGGCCGACACGACACCATTTTTGGTCTGCCGACTGTTGGCGACAGCAGTTTACAGGACGGAAAACGTCTGTGGCCAACGGTTTAAAGGAAGGAAAACGCTGTCGCCAACAGTCGGCAGCTGACCAAAATCGGCGTCGGATCCGCCTAGTGTTAATGAGCCTTAAAAGTGAGTACTGATCGTTACAAAACCAAGTATAGCGCCACTTACTGGCATAGTAAGTTTCTCGCACGTTATCTATACACACCAACCTCTACTCGCACGCAAACTTACGCCCACCCTATCGCCAACGTATCAAGAATAAGTGAATGGGCGCTCACTTGAATCAATGTGCCGAAGCATGAGTGACGGCGACTACACCGACAAGACACGAACGTTTGAAGCTGAACGTTTCGTGACGGTCCGCAGAATAAGCGAGGGACTAGCGATGATACGTCTTTGCTACAAGCTATATAACAAAGTACAGAACATTAGCATTCCAAGCTTTGTGCGCAACAAGAACAAATCTATCGCAGGAGAGCACACCCGCAAGCGATTCGGCTGAAAAACATTCAGATAGTGGCCGCACCGAAGAACATTACTGCAGTCAGAAACACGACAAGCTGCTGTTTCAAAATGTTTGCCAAATAAAGAAGGAAGAGCACACTGATCCTGATTTAATTCATAAGCGGAAGTATGGACAGCTTGCAATGGATTTCTAGCCCCGCTTTTAGTACAAGCACCGTATACGCTGCTCGCGCCGTTTGGACAAGGCGTAATGAGCTCTGAAAGCACTTACATGTCCTCTAAAGTGGTGGCCAAAGCTTCGTGTCACCGATATGCGTCGAAACGGAGGTTTGCTGCGCCGCACCGGCGTCACGCGGTTGCATTGTAAACACGGTGGCAACGGAGGCAGCTGAGGCACGCAATGGACGCGTCACCACGTGATCAAACATGGCAGCGCCCATGGGAGTGCCGGGGAAAGGGTCAATATAGGGCGGAGGATCGAGCGGCACTGCTGCGGAGGCTAGGCAAGGTGTCGCTAGGTGGCGCTGCGGCGGGAGCGTTGGTGTATTGGGGGAACTACAGAATGGGTTCAGGCCAGGCAGACGCTTAGAAGACAATATGTTTGTACTAACTCAGTGCATAGAGATTTCAGTAGCTCAGAAAAGACCTTTATGGGTAGCATTTCTAGATATTAAAGGAGCTTATGACAACGTAGACAGGGAATTGTTGTGGGATATTCTTCAATACGAAGGCATAGATGACGATTTCGTGGAGCTGCTGAGGGAGATATATCGAGACAACCAAGTACAAGTGGCATGGGAAGGTCGAAAAGGAAATGAAATGGTGGGAATTCACCAAGGATTGAAGCAAGGATGCCCTCTGTCACCATTGTTGTTCACGCTTTACGTCAAGGGCATAGAAAGACGACTGGAAAACAGCGAATTAGGTTTTGATTTATCCTACATGCGTAATGGACAAATGGTGCAACAGAAGGTCCCTGGATTGATGTACGCAGACGACATTGTGCTACTAGCGGACAATAAAAAAGATTTACAGATACTTGCGAATATCTGTGGGAACGCAGCGACAAATCTAGGCCTTAAGTTTAGCACAGAGAAATCAGGGATTATGATCTTTAATGAACACACGAGTAACTTCGTGGTGTCAATTCAACAGCAAGTAATACCCATAGTGAAGCAATATAAGTACCTCGGCGTACACATAAACGAAGGAAAGAATTACTCAAGCAACCACCAAGATAATCTGAAAATAAAGGGGAAGCGGAATGCAGCATTAATGAAACACAGAGCACTGTGGGGCCACAATAAGTATGAGGTGGTGCGTGGAATCTGGAAAGGAGTAATGGTGCCAGCGCTAACATTCGCAAATGCCATTATATGCTTAAAATCGGATATATTGGCGGGTTTGGAAGTTAACCAAAGATCAGTAGGCCGGTTGGCTTTGGGAGCACACGGTAATACGACAAATGAGGCAGTGCATGGAGACATGGGTTGGGCCTCTTTTGAAGTCAGAGAAGCACAAAGCAAAATTAGTTTTGAAGAAAGGCTCAGGAACATGGATGAAAATAATGGGCGGCTAAAGTGCACAAGTATCTCTACATGAAAAGCGTGGACACAGAATGGAGGAAGAGGTCAAGGAAGTTGGCAACCAAGTACAGGATAATCGAAACTGTAAATAGACAACCAGGGGTCATCAGAAAGAAAGTGAGAGAAATAGAGACCGTGAATTGGATGCAAAGAATGGAAACGAAAAGGACAATGGAGATTTACAAGAATGAGAAGAAAGAAATTAGAAGGGAAAATCTGTACGATAACACAAAGGGCAGTGCCTTGCTATTTGAGGCTCGAGCCGGTTGCCTAAGGACGAAAACATATCGGAACAAATATTCGGAACTAGATGAGACATGTGTATGCTGCAGTAAAGATCCAGAGACCACTCAGCACATCCTAATGGAATGCGACGGGATCCACCCAGCGAGAACCGTAGGTAACGTGCAACTCCCAGAAGCGCTTGGGTTTAAAGTGGAAGGAAACATAAACAGATCAGCCGTAGAGATCAGCAAGAGACGATTAGAGTACTGGTGGAAAAAAAGCAGGGAAAAGATGGATACGACCTGATCTCTTAAAATCATAGGCAGCGGTACAAGCTAAATTTTTGAAAAAGAAAGATAATGAGAGGTATACAAAAATGCTAGATAAAGAACATGTGTAGTGTACCTGATTAAATAAAGCAGGCTAGGTGACTATTTGTTGCCACCCCGTTTCAAAGGGGATGCAAATAAATCATCATCATCATCGGTAAGCGGCGGCGGGGCGAGGACGTGGCGCTCCGTTGCTAGGCGACGCCCGTGACGTCATCGCCAGGCGGAGGAGTTTTCTGCGTACACCACCGGATTACCTCAAGGTTAAACAGCTTCGCTGTTAATACTGAAACAAGTGTTGGAAGCGTTATATAGATGTTATACGCAACGTTTCCAAGATTCCCAAGAGAGGTGCACGTGACACTGAGTTACATGCGCAACGCAGTCTCAGTTATTCAGTGACATGCACGCGACACTGATTTACCTGCTGTGCACAGACTTGGCGCTGAACAGCGTCTACACGAGCGTGACAGCAGCAGGGCGAGAACTTCGTGAGCTATATCGAAGACGTCATTGACTTGTGCAAGTGCGTGAATCCTTTCATGATTGAGCAAGGCAGGATAAAGCACATCATGAAAGGCATAGACGACGACGCCTTACGGATGTGGCTGTCTAAGGAGCCGCGCACCATGTCTCAACACGTGACCTTGTGCCAGATCTTCGACGGACTACGCAAGTAACACGTCTAAACTTCGCGGCCGATGTCAACAGACGATTGCCTCGCCGCGTTTACTATCGGCGGCGACCACATTGCGTTCCTATCACAGATCAAGGAAATTGTGCGTGATGAAGTTGCACGACAGCTTTCATTTTTCCTAGGCACGCATGTGCCTAAGTACTATCTGATTCCGACCATCCGACAGCTCATACAAGATCAGGTCCGCCCTTTGCCTGCTAACCGACACCTGTCGCCGTGCGTTTAACGTATGCGAAAGCTGTCGTGAAGCCAAGTCCTCTGTCTGTATTGAACCCTGAACAACCAATTCGACCGCCAGCGACGCTGCTTTTCGGGGCACAGCCGCACTACGCAAATCCTTGGTACACTGCAGACAACCGACAGATCTGCGATGGTCGGTCATCCATCTGCAAGATGCTTCACCTAGTAACCTATGTTCAACATGAAAGAGCCTGATAAGATTAACAGTGGTGATAATTCTTCATGTGAATAGCGCCTGTGATAATGCAGCACACCAAACAATATTTCAATGGTTTTGCTGATTATGACAACCAAGATTGGTCAGTCAAGCCGAATTTAAACACCACTCTATCACCGACTGGAACGGGCTCAAAATTGTCAACTGAGAGGGGGTGTGAACGATAACCCGAATCCCTCGCGTAACACCTCTTCCTCCCCTTCAATAGGAAGTGCCGCTTAATACAATCGACGAACTCACGTACGAAGGCCGTAACGCACGTAATAGCAGAAAATTTCAAACTACCCCTGCGGAAGCGGCAGTACCGCGATACTTCGGCGCTGAATCAACTCGGCTGTTGTCACCTCCATCAGGGCCCAGTCAATTGAGAAAGGCCAGTGACAACCAGCCCCCGACGCCCCTGAGGTACCCCAAATGCTCGGTGGTACTGTCAGCTGCCTAAAATTCTGCTGCAACGAATGCGCTAGGAGAATGTGTAGATGCAGTTAGAAATGGCAGTATATTGCACAAAGGCTTTGATGGGTATACCTCTCCCAGATGAACGCCACACATGCTCTGTATTACGCAGGAGCTGTTTCCTTCTGTCGAGGCTGAGTTGGTAGCTATCCACAACGCCCTATTAGCTGTGACACTTTACATTCACTGCGATTTTCCAGAAAGTATGTTACGAATTCCATGCAAGGCGTCAAAAAGCTGCGACCAGAAGTAATTGAATCTGTTGACATCACTTCCGACATGCCGCATCACATTAAACTGTTCCCGTGCCATCTTCGTGTACAATGAACCCACAACTACGTGCCAGCCCAGATGGCCACATACGCCACTATTCACCTACAGGATGTTGCATATCCGACCGTTGTTTCAACTGCATGCAGCAAATACATTATTTCTGCACAAGGTACGGCGTTCCATAAGTGCATTTGTTTCCTTCGCGTGGATTAGATCTTCTAGACGGTTTAACTCATCTAGAGGAGATCGCGCTCAGGAGGATACGTGTGGGCGTCACAATAAATCCTGCTGTATTCTGCTGTCCGGGCGACGTCGACATTTGGTGCGCAGGCATCCTCCGCATCCTGCACCCTCTCGCACATCTGCCGCCGACCACATTCTAGATTAGATTCTCGGATGCTGCCCGGGCTTACAAACGACCAGCGTACGCCCCCAAGGAATCTTATGACAAGACTCCTGCCATCTTAGACTTGCGCCAATGGACACATGATGGTCCATTGTACCGACCATTCCGGAATATTGACCGAAAATGAGGCGTTGATATTTCTATTTAAATTTTACCACAGAGTACACGTGGGAAAAGAAGGAAAGGTCCAAAAAAAGAGAGCAAGACTCACCTATTCATTCCTAATATATAAATTGTTGCAACGCGACGTGCCTAACGAGCCATGCGTTCCAGAGCACTGTCTTGCACGAGAGAAATTCTTACAGGTGTTTTACAGCGAAGCCGGTGATGCCACTAGGAGCGCTCAGAAACGTCGTATGTTAGTTATCGTGGTTTGATCAAAAATAGGGATGGTCGATTAAGTTCTTCATTCGATGAGCGATTAATTTTACCTTTAATCGAATGATCGCTTTTGATGCAGGGTTTTTCATTGATAAATCGATTCACTAAAATACTTGTCGTGCACTTTAAAAAGTCGAAACACAGTTATCTACTTTTGTACGATCCTATTTTAATGTTTGAGGGGTGGAACTAAGTTAGAAATGGAGGTGTTGCGATCTGTGTCAGTCGGTACAGATTCTTGAGGATTACACCAGTCAAAAGACGAAAAACAGACAGAAAAAAAACGTAGCTGGTCCTAACCTTATACGGGTTATGCTTTTCCGGAATTTATTCATTATTCCTCGATTACCTATTGATTGGCTATCGCAAGGTATTGGCCACGTATTTTTGCTAGGGTTATCACTACCAAGCCATCCCCAGCATTTTCCGGCATTTATTGATTATTCATTGATTATCGACTAGCTATTGACAGGCTATCGCCAGGTATTGGCCACGTATTTGGGCGAGGCTAAGCACTACCAAGTCATCCCCATCATTTCCCGGAACTCATTGATTATTGATAGATTATTGATTAGCTATTGATTGGCAATCAAGAGGTATTGGCCACGTATTTGCGCTAGACTAAGGACTACCAAATCATCCCTAGCATTTTCCCGAATTTATTGTTTATCGATCGATTATCTATTAGCTATTAATTGGCTATCGCAAGGTGATGCGAGGGGCAGCTTCGCGAAGTGACGTCATCGCTACGCGGGGTTTTGCGACCATTACGCGGGGAAGCAAAAAGATTACACAATATAATATAATATAATAATAAAAATTTAATCATGCGTGCACTCAGTTCCTGAAAGCGCGAAGGGCCCCCAAGAAGACTCAGCGTATTCTCTGACAGCTCTTCTTAGATGGCCCAGAACGGGTCACCAAACAACTCTCTTCGTTTGCGTTTTTTTCCCCGGTTGGTTCGACAGATGCGAGAGAAGGTTCGGGAACAGTTTCGGCACCGCACCCTCGGCAAGTGTTCACTTGTCTCGTGGCACCTCAACCGTCTGTCCATTGATAATATTTACAAACACTTTAAGATGCCCTGCTCATGAAAGTGTAAATCGCACACCATGGATTTCGCAGAGAGTTGCCGTTCAGCACGAGGAATCGCTCTGTTCAACGCCGAGCGAAGTGTCGCATTGCTGGGATCACGCAACAAGTGGCGCGCCGAACTGTCGGCATCGTTCGATAGCCGCTTGTTGCAGTCAGGAACGCAGCACGTCGGCATCGTCTGCTAATATCCTAAATAAACGCGGCGAAGGCTCTAGTTTCGCGGATGACATGCTTGCTTAAATCCGCCGTCGACAGCCGACCACAGAGTACACCAACGCTGCACCGCGTGTTTCGTCCGGCCAGTTTGCGTAGCCGGCTAGTCGGGAAGTGAAGCTGGGTGCGACGGCTGCATCATGAAGGCGCGGGCGGGTGGCGGTTCCGTGCAAGGCCGCCGAGTTTTACAACTGACGCTAGTCTAGTAACGCTCGGCGCGCCCACCACGGCATAACCACGATGGCCTGACAATAGAGACCTCAGATTATCTGTCTCACGATTATGACGTCAAAACGGCGTCATAATCATTTCAGTGACCACAGTAGAATTACAATACAATGAAGAAGAAAGATTGACGTCCATAAATTGACTAAGGTGGTATGACGACAGATGAGGACAATTGGATGACGTAATGAAGTGATCACATGGACGAGACGACAGCGGGAAGACGACGAAATGACGACGATGGCGGCATGACGATGGCATTACGAGAGCTTGAAGACAAAGCTGGATTGACGACAATGCAACGGCTAAGACGCCATCACGACCACGAAAAAACCTGGTCACCCAAGATATGAGAGAGCATGGACCAATGGGTCGCACTACAGTCGATGACGACTACAGAATGACAAGAGTCAGATGACAAACTTGGGCAACTGGATGGAGGCAGAAAGCGTGACGCTGATAGCATGACCAGAGTAAGATATGTTTAGAAGATATCCCGAAGCTAGAATGACGACAATGGAACGAACACAACTAATTAGCATAGACCGACCGACCTACAGATAGATAGGTAGATAGATATGCTCGAAACGGCTGAAGTAGCCAAAAAATGCTATTCGCCTTGAAATATTATCTGGTTTGTTTCATTTCTCTCCAGAACGTTTTGATCGAATACTTGTACACTAGGCACCTGGCACCCTTTCATAAATCTGGAAGGTTCTTGCTCTTTCCTAAGAATAAACAACAAATTAAATCTGCGCCAATTACAGATACAATCAATCTTTAGAATGAGACAGCTCGATTGGGCTTATCAAATTAGTTCCTTTAAAACCAGCGCATTCTTCAAAAGCAATAAAATGAGACGTCAAATTGTTTGCATGACGTCCTGTTTGTGTAGCTTTCAGTGTTACGTTAGAATGTCAAGTGGTGTGCCAAATTAAATTTTCTGAGTACTCTGGCAATTTTCAATCACTGCAGCGAGAATCATAGAAAGTAAATTTGCTCAATTACTGGAGAAAGCTTTCAATATTGGGTTGCAATTATTTTTATAGCATGAGCCGCATCGTAAGAGCTCTCCATAAAGATTAGATGAAGCTTTTAGTGCAATCTGTCGTGAGTGCGGCGTTAACTTTTCTAATAAACTTTTTTTTTGCTTTTATATTTTAGCCTTGTGGAGATACGTGAACAATTCGTCCAGGTATATAAGGCCCACTGGAACGAAACTTCTCTTAAACCAGCCATTTTGCCAACGTCATTCAACGCTTGCCGTAAGAGTACAGGTGAGTAAGCGGCTATGTACACTAGAGGCTTAAAATTCTTACTGTGTCGCCTTGTAATAGGCTAAATTTGTGAACTTGTTATCCATGGTTTACGTCAGTTTGCATGATCCGAAAAGCACGTGCAGAATGACATTATATCTAAAGTTTACTCAGTTTCTTTCTATCCTCGGTCACCATTCAACACATCAGTAATTTACACGAGAGATAACGAGCCTGCAGTGTATTATAGTATCTTCCAGGCTGTCCTTATCGTAAAAATAAAATAGCTCAAAGCATGTCTCTCACCAATCATGACGGCGCAGCAAGTTGGAAATCAGAAAAATGCTAAAGCGATGAGGCGCGCCAGTCTGCTCACAAAATAATTAATGATTATCCTAGATAATACTCACTGGCAAAAGCACAATTTTTGTGGCATTTGAAAGCACTATGTTTATGTACTAAAGTTGAGGGGGATGCTATAAAATTTGTGCTAATCAACGGTAACGTAAGCCACGAAGAGTCTTCTTGTGCTTGAGACAAGTTATGGCAGCAAACAGAGAGGGAAATATTTCTTTATATCGAAAGCTACGACCGTTGCCTACGGCACGTACGTTTTCTTGATAGGATCGTTATTTTATGGAAATAATTTTAGAAGTGTATTAGTGGTGCCGCATATCGTATTGGCAAAATCATCCCGAATGTTAGGAAAACAGACGTTACTGATTTCCAGCTGACACACTCCAAACTATACCACTGATAACTAGTACTGCTGCTTGTCAATCACCTTTTCACCGTTGGCTCTTAACAGAAATAGAAATCTGAGTCAGGCAAGTCCAAAAAAGTCACATTGAGCATACAGTGGTATTCCGCCTCGTGAGGAGGGTTACCTGAATAAGAGGACACTATTTGCATAAAAGTGAGAATCCAGGTATCGAATTCAAACAATTCAATGTTTAACTTTTTAATTAAAAGACGGAAGGCCCATTTTGCAACTTTAGATTTGAAGGCGGGAAGCTGCAAATTTATGTGTGTTTGCTGAAATCTTTAGACTAGCGCAACTATACAGCTGTCCTTGATATTCCAGATATCGTTGTAATGATAATAATATTAATGTGTTTCATAGAAAAAACAATTCTATAGATGAGAAGAGCTATCTGGCAGCCGCCACCAGAACGGATAAAACGCCGACCGGCTCTAGAAGCGAAAGGGTTTATGCGAAAACAACGCTGTGGGAAGAACAGCAGAAAGTTAGAGGCACGGGCATGGCGAGTGGAGAAAGACGATGTGATAAAAAAATATTGAGAACAATAGAAGGATAATCCATGCATGTGCGTGACAAATTCTATACGTGGCACTTGGCGTGCTAAAACTTTTCCGTAAGTTACCACAGAAATTATAGGAACATGTCAGGCTATAACCAGGATGACAGATTTGTCAGCTTAAAGAATGATAGATTGGGCCAGCGTTCCTGATCATGTTTGTTACCATAACCAACGGGAAGTCAAGTGTCATTCTTTGCCGCACGTGGTAAGCGAAGTTGGTTGTAGTTTGCATGAAGCGAATTTCACTGGGTGTAGTAGGAGCGACCATCTAATGATAGGTTACCAAGTGCTCCTGCTGCACCCCACGAAGAACAGAATGCACAGAGTGACGGCCTTGTCGGTGCATCCATTCGGCCACCATGACGTACCCTACACTGACTTTTAGCCGCATTATTCTAAAGCAGCCAGATAATCCTCGGCCACGTGGCGGAAATGATAATGCAACAAATACTCAACTATATTGGTGAGGTTCAAGTAGGTGGCGTTGGATTCGCTGAAGAGCATCTTTGAGTAGGAAGCAATGTTCTGAGCGAATGCATCACTTATCTGTGCGAGATGGTTGTCGGTCGGCCTCTTCATTGATGGCAATGACCACGTGCAAAAGTATCCACAGACGACACATCGTGCTTTTCTTTAAGCGTAGAAGAGCGCGGTAAATGCAGTAAGGTGGCATTAATTGAGGCGTCAGTGTAAACTTGTGGTTAGTAGTGACGATGAAGCAAACAGTCGTAAAACTGGGAATGACGAAACTGATTCTTTATTGGGCGAACCTGTGCCCACAAAGCAAGTTACACTTGAAGCACAACGATAGCGGCGAACACAGTCGGGGATCGTCGAAATCTGATCAGCGGCGAAACGCGTCGGCTTTTATACCTGAGTCATCGAAGGTTCGAGATTAATCCCTGATGCCCGCGTGTCTTCCAGAAAGTTCTAGACAATTCGCGTCGCTCATACAATCAGATTACATGGGCGTCGGTGACCACAGACGACGGATAGAAGCATTGATAACGTCCGAGAAGCTTCCAATGCAGGCGCGTCCTGCGCCGAGCGATAACGTTTAACATTTGTCAGCCAATGTTGAAAGCGGCCACCGGTGAAAGATAAACATGTGTACGTGTCAATACCCTCCCCTTAAAAAGCATCGTCCCGATGCTACAAACAAACACGAAAGCGAAAACAAAACTATGCGTAATAAACAAAATAACAAAAAACAATAACAAAGTACCTAAGTTTGTCAGCGGGCGTAGAAAGGCTTAAGACGCACCACGTGGATGACTTCAGGTCGTGCCCGGCGCCGCTGTGATTGCGAAATGCCGTCTGGCACGACCTCATAGTCCAGTGCGCCAATACGTCGGGTGATCTTATATGGTCCGAAATAGCGACGTAACAGCTTCTCGCTAAGTCCTCGTCGGCGTATCGGAGTCCAGACCCAAACACGGTCACCGGGCTGGTACTCGACGTAGCGTCGTCGAAGGTTGTAGTGTCGGCTGTCGGTCCTCTGCTGGTTCTTGATGCGCAGTCGGGCGAGCTGTCGACCTTCTTCGGCACGCTGCAAATAGGTGGCAACGTCGAGATTTTCTTCGTCGGTGACGTCCGGTAGCATGGCGTCAAGCGTCGTTGCCGGGTTCCTTCCGTAGACCGAGGTTGAACGGCGCCATGTGCGTCGTTTCTTGCACGGCCGTGTTGTATGCGAAGGTCACGTACGGAAGGATGACATCCCACGTCTTGTGTTCGACGTCGACGTACATTGCCAGCATGTCGGCGATGGTCTTATTTAGGCGCTCGGTGAGGCCATTCGTCTGCGGGTGGTAGGCGGTGGTCCGGCGATGGCTTGTGTGGCTGTATCGCAGGATGGCTTGAGTTAGTTCTGCCGTAAAGGCAGTACCTCTGTCGGTGATGAGGACTTCTGGGGCACCGTGACGCAGGAGGATGTTCTCAACGAAGAATCGGGCTACCTCGGCAGCACTGCCTTTGGGCAAGGCTTTTGTTTCGGCGTAGCGGGTGAGGTAGTCCGTAGCTACGACGATCCATTTATTCCCGGACGTCGACGTCGGAAAAGGCCCCAGTAAGTCCATCCCAATCTGCTGGAACGGTCGGCGAGGTGGCTCGATCGGCTGTAGAAGTCCGGCTGGCCTTGTCGGCGGTGTTTTGCGTCGCTGACAGTCTCGGCATGTCCTTACGTAATGGGCGACGTCGGCAGAGAGGCGAGGCCAGTAGTATTTTTCTTGTATCCTCGCGAGCGTGCGGGAAAAACCGAGGTGTCCAGCCGTTGGGTCGTCATGGAGAGCTTGCAGAACCTCTGGACGCAATGCTGAGGGTACCACGAGGAGGTAGTTGGCTCGGAGAGGCGAGAAGTTCTTCTTTAGGAGAATGTCGTTTTGCAAGAAAAACGACGCCAATCCTCGCCTGAACACCTTCGGCACAGTGACGGTCTTGCCTTCCAGGTAATCTACAAGGTTCCTTAGTTCCGGGTCGGCTCGCTGTTGTTCGGCGAATTCGTCGGCACTGATGGGTCCCAAGAAAGTGTCGTCATCCTGGTCATCCTGTGGCGGCGGTTCGACGGGGGCGCGAGACAAGCAGTCGGCGTCAGAGTGCTTTCGCCCAGACTTGTAAACGACGGTGATGTCGAATGCTTGAAGTCTCAGACTCCATCGTGCGAGGCGACCTGAAGGATCCTTCAAGTTAGCTAGCCAACACAAGGCGTGGTGGTCGCTCACAACTTTGAAGGGCCTGCCATAGAGGTAGGGGCGAAACTTTGATGTAGCCCAGATGATGGCGAGGCACTCCTTTTCTGTTGTGGAATAATTTGATTCCGCCTTCGATAGCGACCGGCTAGCGTAACTTACAACCCTTTCTAGTCCGTCAGTCCTCTGCACAAGCACGGCGCCGAGTCCTACGCTGCTTGCGTCGGTGTGGACTTCGGTATCGGCGTTTTCGTCGAAATGCGCAAGGATGGGCGGCGATTGTAGGCGTCGCTTCAGTTCTTCAAATGCTTCGATTTGCGGCGTCTCCCACTTGAACTCGACGTCGGCCTTCGTGAGGTACGTCAGTGGCTCGGCGATCCGTGAAAAATCCTTGACGAAGCGCCTGTAATAGGCGCACAGGCCAAGAAATCTACGCACTGCCTTCTTGTCGGCGGGCGGAGGGAAGTCAGTGATGGCCGCCGTTTTCTGTGGGTCAGGGCACACTCCAGACTTGTTGATGACATGGCCCAAAAACAAGAGCTCCTCGTATGCGAAGCGGCACTTTTCTGGCTTCAACGTGAGTCCGGAGGTCTTGATAGCTTGAAGAACTGTTTCAAGGCGCCGCAGGTGTTCTTCGAAGCTTGAGGCAAACACAACGACGTCGTCCAAATACACGAGGCAAGTCTGCCACTTCAAGCATGCCAGTACTGTATCCATGACGCGTTGGAAAGTCGCAGGTGCCGAGCAAAGACCAAACGGCATGACCTTGAACTCGAACAGTCCGTCTGGTGTTATAAAGGCAGTCTTCTCCCGGTCCCTCTCGTCGACTTCGATTTGCCAGTAGCCGGTTTTGAGGTCCATCGACGAAAAATACTTTGCGTTGTAGAGTCGATCCAAGGCGTCGTCAATCCGTGGGAGGGGGTATACGTCCTTCTTCGTGATCTTGTTGAGGCGACGATAATCGACGCAGAAACGTAGGGTTCCATCCTTCTTCTTCACTAACACCACGGGGGACGCCCACGGACTCTTGGACGGCTGGATGATGTCGTCGCGTAGCATTTCGTCGACTTGTTGCCTTATGGCCTCGCGTTCGCGCGCCGAAACTCGGTACGGGCTCTGACGGAGTGGGCGGACATTTTCGTCGGTTATGATGCGGTGCTTGGCGACAGGGGTTTGTCGAACTTTTGACGACGACGAGAAGCAGTCCTTGTATTGCAGGAGCAGAGCTTTTAGTTGTTCTTTCCTATGCCTGGGAAGGTTCTGATTGACGTCGAAAGTTGGTTCAGGTACTATAGTCGTCGTTGCAGGTGCACTGGAATCCGTGAAGGCGAAAGCACTGCTGGCTTGTACTATTTCGTCGATGTAGGCGACCGTGGTGCCTTTGTTAATGTGCTTGTATTCGGGGCTGAAGTTCGTGAGCATCACCCTTGCTTTCCCTGCACGTAGCTCAGCTATGCCTCTAGCGACGCAAATTTCACGGTCGAGCAGTAAGTGATGATCGCCCTCGATGACGCCCTCCATGTCTGCAGGCACTTCGGTACCGACGGAAATCATTACGCTGGAGCGAGGCGGAACGGTGACTTGTTCTTCTAGCACATTCAAGGCATGGTAACTGATGTCTGTATCCGGTGGTATCGCGTTGTGCGTTGAAAGCGTTACCGACTTGGACCTTAAGTCGATGACTGCACCGTGTTGGTTTAGAAAGTCCATGCCTAGGATGACATCCCTGGAGCAGTGCTGCAGGATTACGAAGCTCGCCGGGTAAGTGCGGTTGTTCACAGTGACTCGTGCTGTGCAGATTCCAGCCGGCGTTATTAGGTGGCCTCCCGCTGTACGGATATCGGGTCCTTGCCAGGCAGTCTTCACCTTCTTCAACTTGGCGGCGAACGGGCCACTGAAGACGGAATAGTCGGCTCCAGTGTCGACGAGAGCAGTGACGTGATGACCATCGATTAGCACGTCTAAGTCGGTAGACCGTCGTCTGGCGTTGCGGTTAAGTCGTGGCGTCGGATCACGGCTGCGTCGGCTTGCTCCGCTGCTGCTACGTCGCGTCGGTAGGTCTTCTTTCGGCGGCGAAGTGTTGTCGTTAGGGCTCTTGCCAGGCGGTGTGCTGATACCTCGTCGTGGTGATTCGCGAATCTTCTTCGTCGGCGGCGGAGGATCTTCGGTATTGCGTCGTACAGCAACCGCACCTCCATCGGTTGCTGCCTTTAGTTTCCCGGGTAAGGACTGGGAGATCGGCCCCGAGTGGGACCGGTGTACTGACGGCGATGGGGCGAGATGTAGCGGCCTGGTGACGGCGAGCGTGAGGGTCGTCGTGGTTGCCACTGAGCTCCGGCGAGGTAGTCGGCGATGTCACGTGGTCGCTCGCCAAGCTGTGGACGTGGCGCGTTGACGGCGAACCCTCGTAGGCCCATCTCGCGGTATGGGCATCGGCGGTAGACATGGCCGGCTTCCCCGCAGTGATAGCAGAGCGGGCGGTGGTCGGGGGCGCGCCAAATGTCCGTTTTTCTCGGGTAGCTGCGCTGGGCGACGGGCGGGCGTGCTGGCTGCGGCGGCGGCGCTGGGCGACGGAATTGCGGCGTTACGGGGCCCTGGCGCGAGCGCGGAGGGGGGCCTTGACGACGGGCGACGGCGGCGTATGTCATCGCTTCCGGCTGGGGTTGCGGCGATTCGGGAAGTCCTAGCGATTGCTGGATTTCCTCCCGCACGATATCGGCGATGGAAGCAACTTGAGGCTGCGACGACGGTAGCAACTTCCGCAGCTCTTCGCGTACTATCGCCCTGATGGTGTCTCGTAGGTCGTCGGAAAGTCCTTGGACTTCGGCGTAGTGTGGCGTCGAACGGCGATTGTATTGCCGGTTGCGCATGTCCAGTGCTTTCTCGATCGTCGTAGCCTCCGAGAGAAAGTCTTGGACTGTTGTTGGTGGATTCCGTACCAGTCCGGCGAATAGCTCCTGCTTAACTCCCCGCATGAGCAAGCGAACTTTCTTGTCTTCGGGCATAGCTGGATCGGCGTGCCGGAACAATCGAGTCATTTCTTCAGTGTACATACCGATGCCCTCATTCGGGAGCTGTACACGGTTTTCCAGCAAGGCTGCAGCTCTTTCTTTACGGACGACGCTCGTGAAGGTGTCCAGGAAGGCGGCTCGGAAGAGGTCCCAGGTTGTTAGTGAACGTTCCCTATTCTCGAACCAGGTTCTGGCGCCATCTTCAAGAGAGAAGTAAACATGGCGCAGCTTTTCGTCGCAGTCCCACTTGTTGAACGTAGCGACCCGGTCGTATGCCTCCAGCCAGCTTTCGGCGTCTTCACATGGCGAACCGCGGAAAGTCGGCGGCTCCCTGGATTGTTGCATCACGACCGCAGATGTTGGCACAGGGGCTGTCATGGTAGCTGCTGCCGAGGTCATGACTTTTGCCCTCTTGGTCTTCTCAGGTAGGGGTTCGTACTCCGGTGGCAGGTTCAGTAGCCTGCGACTAGCTCGCTGGTCAGGGTAGGCGTCGACGTCTTCTAGACGGTGTGGGCTTGGCTCACGGCTGGACGGGGGGGTCCGGTACAAGGACATAAAAGCACCTCCACCAGATGTCACGTAGCAGTGACGATGAAGCAAACAGTCGTAAAACTGGGAATGATGAAACTGATTCTTTATTGGGCGAACCTGTGCCCACAAAAGCAAGTTACACTTGAAGCACAACGATAGCGGCGAACACAGTCGGCGATCGTCGAAATCTGATCAGCGGCGAAACGCGTCGGCTTTTATACCTGAGTCATCGAAGGTTCCAGATTAATCCCTGATGCCCGCGTGTCTTCCAGAAAGTTCTAGACAATTCGCGTCGCTCATACAATCAGATTACATGGGCGTCGGTGACCACAGACGACGGATAGAAGCATTGATAACGTCCGAGAAGCTTCCAATGCAGGCGCGTCCTGCGCCGAGCGATAACGTTTAACATTTGTCAGCCAATGTTGAAAGCGGCCACCGGTGAAAGATAAACATGTGTACGTGTCAATATTATATAAATATGATTGTGACAGCATCTGGATCCATAGCCGATATGGATAGTTAGGATCCATTACAAAAGGTTTTGTAAGTACAGCATCAATTAGCGAGTACAATATTAACATGAAAATTACAGCATCAATGTAGCATGTATACAATATCAGCAGTAGTTTGCGAGTACAATATTAATATGGTGACTGGTAGCTCCCTGAAAGAAAGAGTCTCTTGAGCGAAGGCGCTATATTTGGCATGCATTTTATCAAGCTAGGTATGCGGTTCCCAATTTTGGCGCCAACAAATGACATTGTTCGACGGCCGTAAACATTGCGGAGTACACCGGCTGATTAAGAATTTTTTGTTCCGCCTGTCGAGTGTTACACCAGAGTTTTAATACAACTGATGAATGATATGGTACGTTCTTGTAAATTATTTTGAGTACTAATGTAGCACATTTATATTGCCTAACGACATTAAATGGTATTATGTCGAGGTTTCTGAAAAGTTCTGTGGACGGTGCGTTCTTGGGCGCACATGCAATGATTCGTGCAGCTCTTTTTTGCAGGATGCTAAATTGATAACCACCGAACAATATGAAGCATACGCGTAGCCCCATGATTCAATGCAGTATGTTAAGTGAGAGCGAAATACGTTAAAATATAATACGGAGTGTCTGTAATAGAAAATAATACGGAGTAAATAATACGGAGTGTCTGTAAATAGAAAAAAATCACAGCATATCCACGAGGTGAATGATGGTGAGGTGGGTGAAGCTCCGGAGGTTATGGGTGATACCGTTAATCCTCCGAGAAGTTCGCCCGATAAAATCATCATGCAAACACGTGAGGTACGGTGAAGAAAACTTTTATTGAGATTTCAAGTTACCTTTATATATTACGCACTTGTGGTCGGAGAAGTGCACAGCTAGGGGTTCGAGTACCGGTTTAAGGGGAATGTGCGCCTTCTCGCCACCGGGAAACTCGCGGCGGAGCACGGCGATGGCGGCGGCCCGATTCTGCTCCTTCCTGATGCCAGAAACCGCGGTGAGGTTATTTTTGAACCAAAGTCCGGAAATTCGAGCGAGAAATTCCCGCTCCAACCGCGCGTCGGCTCCTTGAATGTGAGACCGCTGCCGCCGCTTGGTCACCACTTCCCGCGCACGAGCACCATCCGGGTCTGCCCGGCGCCGCGCTCGCTTAGCCGCCGCTTCCCGCTCTCGCCTTTCGGGGTCCGCTGATCGCAGTGCACGTTTCGCCGCGGCGTCATTGGCGCGCACCGTCTCGGGATCTGCCAGGCGCCGCGGTCGCTTGGCGGCAGCTTCTCGAGCTCGCACCGCGAGATCCTGCCGACGAGCACGAGCCGCAGCGGCCATCCGCGCCCGCCGCTGCGCATCGTCCATGCTCCACCAACGATCCGACACGGACGGCGACCATCCAAGAAATGAGAGAGGGCTCGCTCCCCGCGCATCCCCGCGCAGCCCGCGCCGCAGCCAATCGGAGAGCAGCGGCACTTCCAGCGCCATGTATTCGATTCACACAAGCGCCATATTGCACACAATTCTATTGGACCAACGCCATCTAGGAAATGAGACGGGAAATGGTGATGACGACGCAGATTGTGTACAGCGCCATCTAGAATATCGTCCCTGAACTGCAGTTTGTATGTGATGATGATGATTTATTGGCATCCCCTTTGAAACGGGGCGGCGACAAATAGTCACCTAGCCTGCTTGATTTAATCAGGTATACTATACATGTTCTTTATCTAGCATTTTTGTATACCTCTCATTATTTTTCTTTTTCAAAAATTTACATTCTACCGCTGCCTATGATTTTAAGAGATCAGGTCGTATACATCTTTTCCCTGCTTTTTTCCACCAGTACTCTAATCGTCTCTTGCTGATCTGTATGGCTGATCTGTTTATCTTTCCTTCCACTTTAAACCCAAGCGCTTCTGGGAGTTGCACGTTACCTACGGTTCTCGCTGGGTGGATCTCGTCGCATTCCATTAGGATGTGCTGAGTGGTCTCTGCATCTTTACTGCAGCATACACATGTCTCATCTAGTTCCGAATATTTGTTCCGATATGTTTTCGTCCTTAGGCAACCGGCTCGAGCCTCAAATATCAAGGCACTGCCCTTTGTGTTATCGTACAGATTTTCCCTTCTAATTTCTTTCTTCTCATTCTTGTAAATCTCCATTGTCCTTTTTGTTTCCATTCTTTGCATCCAATTCACGGTCTCTGTTTCTCTCACTTTCTTTCTGATGACTCCTGGTTGTCTATTTGCAGTTTCGATTATCCTGTACTTAGTTGCCAACTTCCTTGACCTCTTCCTCCATTCTGTGTCTACGCTTTTATGAAGAGATACTTGTGCACTTTAGCCGCCCATTTATTTTCATCCATGTTCCTGAGCCTTTCTTCAAAACTAATTTTGCTTTGTGCTTCTCTGACTTCAAAAGAGGCCCATCCCATGTCACCATGCACTGCCTCATTTGTCGTAATACCGTGTGCTCCCAAAGCCAACCAGCCTACTGATCTTTGGTTAACTTCCAAACCCGCCAATATGTCCGATTTTAAGCATATAATGGCATTTGCGAATGTTAGCGCTGGCACCATTACTCCTTTCCAGATTCCACGCACCACCTCATACTTATTGTGGCCCCACAGTGCTCTGTGTTTCATTATTGCTGCATTCCGCTTCCCCTTTATTTTCAGATTATCTTGGTGGTTGCTTGAGTAATTCTTTCCTTCGTTTATGTGTACGCCGAGGTACTTATATTGCTTCACTATGGGTATTACTTGCTGTTGAATTGACACCACGAAGTTACTCGTGTGTTCATTAAAGATCATAATCCCTGATTTCTCTGTGCTAAACTTAAGGCCTAGATTTGTCGCTGCGTTCCCACAGATATTCGCAAGTATCTGTAAATCTTTTTATTGTCCGCTAGTAGCACAATGTCGTCTGCGTACATCAGTCCAGGGACCTTCTGTTGCACCATTTGTCCATTACGCATGTAGGATAAATCAAAACCTAATTCGCTGTTTTCCAGTCGTCTTTCTATGCCCTTGACCTAAAGCGTGAACAACAATGGTGACAGAGGGCATCCTTGCTTCAATCCTTGGTGAATTCCCACCATTTCATTTCCTTTTCGGCCTTCCCATGACACTTATACTTGGTTGTCTCGATATATCTCCCTCAGCACCTCCACGAAATCATCATCTATGCCTTCGTATTGAAGAATATCCCACAATTCCCTGTCTACGTTGTCATAAGCTCCTTTAATATCTAGAAATGCTATCCATAAAGGTCTTTTTTGAGCTACTGAAATCTCTATGCACTGAGTTAGTATAAACATATTGTCTTCTAAGCGTCTGCCTGGCCTGAACCCATTCTGTAGTTCGCCCAATACACCGTTTTCCTCCACCCACTTCGACAGTTCTAATTTTATGGCTTGCATTTCCATTCTATATATCACCGACGTTACTGTAACTGGCCTGTACGAGCTCGTCTTATCCTTATCTCCTTTGCCTTTGTAGATGAGATTCATCTTGCTTTCACGCCATCCAACGGGAATATTCTTTGTTCTAATCACTTGCTCTATGGCATTAGTCAGCAGTGCCTTGCTTCTATGAGACAGCGCCATCTATTGCATTATACGGGAGATACTGCCGTTTACTGCCGGGAGATACGCCGGACAACGGAGACGTGACAAGGTTAGACTAAGAGGAGCTACGCCCCTAATATTTTCGAGCCTTAAATAACGAGAAGCATCCAAAGCTGAGTTTCTTGCATAAATGATCAATATGAGTTGCCAATATGAGTTAAATACGGCAATATGAAGTGATGCCCAAGACGCCGACTTGTCCATATTGAGACAAAGTGGGGCACCAAGTGTGAGCCACATATAAGCGGCCCCTGAAAGAAAAGAAACGCGCAGGTTGGAAAGGAGTTAACGCTAAAATGCCGGGTAATACATGTCGCTGTGTTGGCCGCGGCAGCAGGTGCCTGCGTCACCCGATTGCTTCGCAATGCAAGTTGCACATCTTCAACGGCGACTGCCGGTGCAAACAGGTGGGACACTCTGTCCAATCTGCTTGCGCTGCTGGTTGTCGCTCGTTACCAGACCGCCATATGCGACGACGAAAGTGAGCAGTTTACGAGCTCGCGTTTATGGTTTCAGCGTATGTTGACATGAAAAGTTTATTGCTGCTCTTGTACGAGAAGGTGCACCGCATGTCTTCTGCTAATAAAGTCGCACGTCCTGTTCACTCACTTGTGGCTTGTTTGTATGGGCGTCAGTAGAG
Organism: Dermacentor silvarum; assembly: GCF_013339745.2. Classification (NCBI taxonomy): domain Eukaryota; kingdom Metazoa; phylum Arthropoda; class Arachnida; order Ixodida; family Ixodidae; genus Dermacentor; species Dermacentor silvarum. Next base: position 97,854,726 of record NC_051161.1, on the reverse strand, counting down.
GCTCTTTGATCTCGTATCAATTGGAACGCACCAGCTAAGCGCCAGTCAAGGCACTCAGGCATGTGGCAAAGCCAGCAGGGTGAGCGCGGCGCGTACCAACCAGCGTATACGCTATTGGTAAAAAGCGGCCATAGTGGATTTCGAATCTCAAATAGAAGTAAATAAATAAATAAAATAAAAGATATGCATTTCTGTGGATGGATGGATGCATGCTTGAGCGTCCCCTTTGAAACGGGGTGGGGGGTTGCGCTACCAAGCTCTTGTTATTTTGCCTAATGTCGTACCTTTATTTTTGAGAAAACCCACAAAATTCAAAGAATTCCAAGCATATAACTTTTGAACCATTACTGGGAATTCAGTTTCTGTACGTCTCCGTTGTTTGTGGTCTCCCTACTTTTCTGCCACCAAACCTCCAACCGCCTCTTACTAATCTCTATAGCGGACATATTTACTTTCCCCCTGCTATCCCTGAACCCAAGGGCTTCAAGGAGGTCAGAGGAGCCTAGAGTGGCAGCAGGGTTGATTTCTTCAGATTCCAATAAAACACGTTCCATCGTTTCCCTAGCTTTACAGCAGCAAGCAGGATGTCTACCAAGGCGAAAATGTTAACCAAGTGGGCGCGCCTCTTGTAGGTACAAACCGACATTACTCGCGAGGCGCGGCAAACGCATGGCGCGTAGGCGCGAGCATTCGCGCGCCGGCATGCGTACGTGTAGTTTGGCCTTAACTGAGCAACATGTAATGCACGGAACGGTGCTTCACTCTATCCATGCTTTCGTTGGTCGACCGTACCTCCCAGATGCAGGCTTGTACAAGCTCTCGGCGTCAGTGACTAGCTCTTCCTCGATGAGGCGCATCAGCGCCACCAGCGACAGCGGAGTGGCCACGTCCTCCGGCTCGTCCACGCCAGCGGCCTGGAACGCCGCCGTTCGGAAAGCAGCCGCGGCACGGCGCTCCAGTGCTTCGTCCTCGGGCGCCCGACCGCTCGACGAGCGGGTTGACTGGCGGGTGTTCTCGGCCGACATGGCGTCCAGGATGGCGTTCTTCACGAAGTCCAGCACTTCCTCTACGCTGTCCTCGGGCACCGTGAGGCTCATCAGCTGCCGCACTACGGCACTGCAGCATAGCGAGAACCCCACGGTGTCCTCTACGTCACCAAGTATTTTATTCACTGTTTTTTTTTCACTGCAATAGATATACTAATTTCGGGTACCATTTTCGATTCATTGTTCCTCTTGCTTTTCTAGCACAATTAGAGGAAATATACTATGAAAGATGAAATGCTGGCTGAACCACTCGTGTTCAAAAGAGAATAGTTAAACAGAGTAGCACCGCATCTTACAGAAAAACGGAATAAACGAACTGAGCGCTGACTGTCAACCAAATTTTATTGCTCACAAGGTAATATATAACGGCGGCGGAAGAAGAGAGATTACAGAAGTATGTGAAATACTAAGCATAAAAAGCAAATAAAAAAATTGAAGGACGCTTGAGCTTCGCCTTTACGAGTGGAATTCCTGATTGCTTCTCACGCTTCTCGGCAACTGTGCAGCTTATGTAACGGTAATGTTTACCGCGAAACGCTAGCGGCGAACGCTACGCGCGAAGACGAGCTTCCTAGTTGTTTTTGTTTTCTTTCCACCGCGCCGCGGACGCCGCCGCTGCCGCGGATGGGCAGAGGCTAGCGCAAAACCGAGCGCCGCTCTGTGATTGGTAGAAACGCGGCATCTTGCGTGGGCCGATCCCGGACGGCATGCACAGCCACGACAAAAACAAAAAAACAAAAAAGGCATCCTTTTCAGGTTTCTGTTATTTCGCAGTTTTAACTCTGTGAAGTTTTAACATAACAGCCATGCGCTGTCGGTCTTTTGTTTCATGACATTTGTGTGTGGGCTGTCATTCTCAACATGCCGAGGAATAACTTTGTCAAGAATGTAAGACAAGGTATGACAAATTTTAGTGTGTGGCAATATATCCCGCATATGCCACATGTCATATAGCAAGACGTGGCATATACATATACCTACATATATACAGCAATTTTCGCTCACAGGACGTCAACGCCGGCAATGACGCCGACATCGCAAGGTCGATCCAAATGGTCGCGAAGCTTCGGGCGAAAAGCGGTTCAGAACGAATTGTCACCAACATCAGCAAGGATGGTTATGGGAGCAGCGATTGAAGCGCGACTATGTTTGAAGGGAACAAACACTGGGAAAGAAAAAAGCGTTTTTTTTAATTAAAGCGAGACAAGTTAGATTCATTCAACAAAAATAAAATTCCTAATCTATTTTATGTACGCATGGCGAAAAAAGCACAACTCTATTTTACTTGATCATTATCAATAAATACCTTTTTTCAGCGCCCACCGTAACAGCGCCCACCGATATAGTGGCGGGCGTTGACGCCGCTATCACTTGCAATGCAATGGAGCTCTTGAAGGGGACAGAAAGGCGCGCTCGTAAAGTTCACGCCCCCCTCACATGTTGTGTTGCTTTGCTTGTCGAAGTTTCTCTGAATTTGATGACGTGGGTAGTTTCAATGTTTCTTAACCTGTTCTGTCAAAAGTAGTGAGTTGCGATCGCCAGATAGTTGCTTACTTTAGTTGTTTTCGTGGGACAGCGCTGGCCGACGGGCTTGGCATCCGACGAAAAAAAAAAAAAAGACGAGTACGCTATGCCCAAAGCGTTCGTCGGCCTCCAAAGAAAGTATGTTCCGTGCAGCGATGCGATTTCGACACCCGTACGGCTGAACTTTTCCTGCATCACTTTCCGCGCTGAAAGCTCGAAACGCCCATGAAGTCGAATGGCGGGGCATTTGAATATACAGCTCTAAAGGCAGGCCTTCGAAAACAGATTTCGCGACTTTCAGAATAAAATGACGTCACTTCTGTTTTAACGGATATGACGTCAAATTATTTTTTCTTCCGCCGGAAGTGTTCCCCCCTCACGCAGATGGCGCTAAGTCCCATGAACCGCAGATGAACCGCCATGTTCTGAACGCATGGGCTTCTATGGAAGCTTCGCTACCAGGCATATTTACCTTAGACATCGTTCGGCGACACGGGGCCCTTAACGCCTTTGTGTTTAAAAAATGCGTGGGCGCCTATTGCACACGTGAAAGACGCGCGATCTCTTTCGAAAGTACACGACAGCGACGGCATGATCATGCATTTCTAACATTTCTTGTCAATGTAAATACCTTCGTATATTTCGCGTGCAGATTAGTCCCGACAACACCTTAGTATGCTGCACTGATTTAACAATGTCTTACATGCCTAAGAAGACCCCCTCCTGCCCAATAGCTCAGCACATTGTAAGTTAACTAAACTGCATTGACACTTTATATTTGAGAGCTGCCCTGTCGGGGTGTTGCCATCCCATTATGCGCAGGAGCTTTGAGTCCCAAATGATTAGGCTGCAGATGGCCGATTTTCCGGACAACATCTTTTCTGCTGTTCCCGCATGTCCCGTAGCCGACGTAAAATGGTCAAAAATAGGCGAAGCGCATCGAAGAGAACAGTTGGCTGTCGCACACAGTTATCATTCCGTAAGGGCACAGCGTGTTACATCACATAAAAAAGCTAGCACAGAGGGCCACCATGAGGCTTGGTTTTTGGGCACAAAATGAGTTGTTTGTTTATATTGTCTAACCCCATACAGACCCACTGAGGAGAGTTATTGTGCAGGTGCCCCGAAATCAACAGACATAACACCGGCCAACGCAAGGGTAATAAACGCGCTAAAAATGTTGTTTAATGCTACCTCAACGTAGTGTACAAAATCTCCCTTTTATGTAGTTGTTGCTACATCGGCGATACTGGCCAGTGTATCGATGATCACGTGAACGCAAATTGCAATTTAATTAAGGAATGTGTAGAAAGCCACCTTGCAACGCGTAGCTCCCGATGCGGTTGGGATCAAGTAGTTCAGGATACTAAGGTGCTATGCAGGGACAATGTGCACGGGAAATACATGAGGCTTTTTCATTAATAGGCAAGAAGACTGTGATGACTGGTTCTGGTTTAGTGTTGCACACTCAAGGGCAACCTTGGTGCGAGTAATAGACAGAGCCGTTTGTACACTTATAACACATTATCACTTGTATGGCACATATAAAGGAATAAAGAAAAAAATGCGTTGAAAGGTTTACAGTCACTAAGTAATATAATGTTCCGCCTGTCAATGACGCGGTAAATAGTAGAGTCACGATGATTGTGACACACAGATCTACCCGGGCAGTTGCGTCGGCTCAGACGATGGGGTGGTAGCCGAGGGCGCGGCGGAGGATGAATCGCAAAGGCCCTTGTCGACGCTGCCTGCCACGTCAAGCTCGGTTGTGGTGACCAGCACGGTCGATGAGTGGGCTGGAGCTATGTTCTCCTGGAGACGTCGGTGAGACCGGGTGCGGAACTGCGTCAACACCGGTCAACGGAGCCCGGGTCGTGGGCCAAGGTCGTGTCCTCTCGCCTGACCGGCCAGTCCTCTCCGTGACGTCAACACCGCTCGACCGTTGACCGTCGTCCGTGAACGTCCACGGAACAGTCTGGTCCGTGGGCCGTGAACGTCCCCGGGACAGTCTAGCGAGTCGTCCGTGAACGTCCCCGGGACAGTCTGGTCCGTTGTCCGTGAACTTCCCCGGGACAGTCTGGCTCCTTCGGACAGCAGGGCTGCCTCCTGGCTCCGTCTCGAGACTCGCTGCGGCCGCTCCTCCAACCGGCACCGCCTCCTTGCCGCCAGCCTCTTCGAGCCCCGCAGCTCACGCTCTCCTTCGCCCTTGCCTCGTGCTTTCCTCTTCCTTTTCTCTTCTCAGTTTTGCCTCTCTTTTTGTCTCCTCTTGCGTCGGTCCCACAACACCACAAGTGCATGGTCGCGCGTATATTACAATGACAAACACGTGGGAACGCCGTCAGGGATGAAACGCGTGAGCTGCTCTTAGCTCCTCAAAGATTTTGCAGGCAACCAAGTCGGTGAATCATCTATACAATCTAACGGCCATATGGAGCGGGTCAATCGAGTGACATCCTCACCGTGTACGTGAAGTCTTCTGAGATCCTTTTCTATTCGCTGTCAACACAGCCAAACACGAAACCACGCCAGTGACGCTGTTCTCTCGTATATGTGCGCACACCTTCAATTGCTCTTGAATCGGAGCTTGGCGTACCCCACCTTCGATCCCCCCGTCGATTCCTCAAACGTCGTAGCACAGCGCGGTCGTGACACCAGGCAAGACTTACCGAATGACCACGCTCAGAAGCTTATGGGACCACCTCCTGCCCTGTCCTTCGTACAATTCAAGCGACCTTTATCATGTTCGACACTTGCTTGGCCCCTACCAGGGCGTTCTACAGCGTTTACACCACGATTTCGGGGACTTTGTTGTCTCTCGTCTAGGCCACGTCAAGTACCGCCTGGACAACTTGGCCGAGAACTGCTCGCAAGGCTCACTGAGGACGTCTTGCACATGAAGCGATACGTACACTGAAGCATTTCAATGCCCAAATAACCTGACGTCACGGTGCCCTGGGTCGTCGTAACGCACCTGTGCTTCGTCGATTGAACAATATTATAGTGCACAGCTTCACAAAAAAAATATCTTTTTGAGGTTTCTGTTTTTCTTTTGCACTTTGAATATTTCAGTCTGCGAAGACTTAACATAAAAGGCATGCTCTGTGGGTGTTTTGTTTCATGACATTTGTTTGTGGGCTTTCATTCAGAATTTCCAGGAATAACTTTGTCAAGAATGTAAGACAAGCTATGAGCAACTTTAGTGATATATTAGTGTGGCAATATGACCCGCATATACTGCATGTCATATAGCAAGGCGTGGCATATACACATACGGGAGTCAGGTATGCCATAAAAAATTAGATTGTTACTTATAGTCAAGCCATTAGATTGATTGACTATGGGTATACGACTCGCTGTTGAATTGGCACCACGTAATTACTCGTCCCTTCATTAAAGATTATAATTCTCGATTTATGTGTGCTAAATTAAGGCCCAGATTCCTCGCTGCGTTGTAATACATCCGCAAGTGTCGGTGATTCTCTTGGATTGTCCGCTATATAGTAGCACTATGTCGTCCGCATACATCAGTTCGGGGACTTTCTTTAGCACTATTTGCGCATTACGCACGTAGGATAAATCAAACCCTAATTAACTGTTTACCAGTCGTCTCTCTATACTCATAACATAAATAAAACGTGAACACAAAACATCCTTGCTTCAGTCCTTGGTGAATTTCCACCACTTCATTACATTTTCGGCCTTCCTATACAACTTGTACTCGGTTGTCTCCATATATCTCCCTCAGCAGCTCCACAAGATTGTCATATATGCCTTCGCGCTTGAGGATATCCCATAAATGCTCTATCGACGTTGTCGAAGGTTGCCTTAATATCTAGGAATGCTATCCCTAAAGTTCTATTATAAGCTACTGAACTCTTGATGCGCTCCGTTATACAAACATCATCATCATGTAAGTGTCTGCCTAGTTTCAACCCCTTCTGTAGTTCCCCCGGTACATAGTTTTTCTCAACTCACTTCGGCAGTTGCAATTCTACGGCTTGCATTGTGAGTATATCACATACATTACTGTAACTCGCATGTACGAGCTCGTCTTATCACATTTGCCTTTTCGAATTTGCTTTGCCGGATAACCTTCGCCACAAATGATAGCAGTGTGAACACCTCCTTCTTAAATGGGTGCTGTAAAAGAGCCATTTATTGTTAATGATAAAGTAGTAGATAGCTGTCTTTCTTTCTTCGCCATACGTATATAACATTGATTAGGAATTCTATTTTCCCTGAAAGAAGTCAAACAGTATCTCGTTTTACATTAAAAAAAACTTTTTTTTTCCTTCTGAGTGTTTGTTCCCTCCTCACAAGTCACACTTCTATCACAGCTCCCATAACCACCCTTGTTGACATCGGTGACAGTTGGTCCTCGACCGCTTTTTACCTCAAGCTTCGCGACCCATTTGGAGCGACCCATTTGGATAGTTATCGCCACCTCTGTAACAGCGTCCCATCGCGTCAGCTGAGGCCAAATTGTGTCGAAAACGCGAAGTCACCCGTAAATTTGTGCTTTTAAAGAGCACGAAATAAGGCCCACCAATCTGGGAACGCTTGGAAAGCATTAGATGTCTTTGTCGTACTGCATGTATGGTATTGTTTAAGGTTCAGGTGTTTCCTGCGCCATGTTTGTAAAAGCAAACTTCCTTTGTTCGTAATCTCGCACACTAACCACTTTCGCACATTTCGCTTCTACACGCAGTTTTCCCTATAAGGTCTAAAATGCAGAATGACGGTACTTGTAGTTTACGTTGTTCAGCTGATGCCGTCTGGTGGAGCTTCGTACGGGAACTACTGCTGTAAACCTTCGTGCCACGGCAATCGAAGGACGCACAAAAACCAAAAAACGTGCATTTTTATATAGCAAAATAAACATTTTCTCCTTTCACAAGGCGTTCTGCGTCTATTGTATGCAATTTCACGTGCACAGGTGGCAGCTTCCATGAAGGCTTATAAAGAGGACTGGCAATCGCATACATATATTTTGCTAAATAAAACATTCCGCGCCTAGACAGCATGCGGTTGAGCAGTAAAAGCAAAAACAAATGCTGCGCCGTTTGAGCACCGATCAGTGCAGCCGGCGCAATACGTACCAACGTTACTAGAACGTTGATACGTACTAGCTAGCGTTCAAAGTGGAGGCGTCAAACCGAAAACGGAAGCGTGGTTCGGCTATTCACATCAGCCGCTTGTGGCGCAACAGTCAAATTGGCCGGTGAGATCTAGGGGAGTATCATAAAGTTTATATGAACAACTCTAGAGGAAAAGATATTCAAGCGCCCATGCGTTCAAATCGGAAACCGCGAGATGTTGCTGCTCTGTGCAGGCGCGCAGGCGCAGACGACGGATGCGATTCAGAAGAGACGAGCAATCACGGAGGAAGGAAAAAAGCTGAGGAGCCGTCCTACCTCCTCCGCGCGTTAGGAGAAAAGTGTGGAGGAAGTCAAGTGGTATTTTTCCGCTGTGGCGGCCATGTTGTCAGGGCACAAAGGCGGTTTGGCCAAGGTGGTGTGGGCTCATGCGTGTGCTGCTCCCTAGGTGCCGTACCCTGGAAAAGCGTCGACTGTGCAAGACTGCGTTAGTCTCCTGCGATGTGTTAGATAGACCGTGCTCTCCCGGCTGTTGTTGTGGCCAGGTCGGACTGGAAGAAGTAAAAAGCGTGAAACGAGCGCGCATGCAACGCCGTACACCACGTGCCCCGCCACAGACAAAGGACGATCTGAGAATATATTTTCGGTGGATTCATGCTAACATGTCATCACAGTCTGAAACCGCTGTGCTTCAGAATATGTACGATAAGCGCCTTGCAGCTAGGTCAGTGACAGCTGGGCAGTGTTCCTGCTTTTGACAGCGGACGATGAACTTGTGGCATGCACATAAAACAGGTTCATCCCTTAATTATTCACAGCAGCCCCTTCTTTTCCATCCTTCCACATGGAAGGATGGAAAAGAAGCAGCTGCTGTGAATAATTAGGGACGAACCCTCCGTAACGCAGATATATATTAATAGATATAACGACGACCAGCCGACGTGGGCACGTCGGCTGGTCGTCGGTCAAGTTCATCACGAATCCCTTGCTACTTTTCATGCAGATGCCTCTGTTTGCGACGGCATGGACGGCCGGTGCAACGGATGAAACCCAGTGTCTAATCGTCCCTGTGCGTCATGACGGAGGCTGCGCAGACGAACGTTCGTACCAGATTGACACCTCCATCTCGACACCGCCCTCTTCTACGTCATCATCTGCTCCATATAAAAGAAGCCCGCGCTTGAATTTCTTTAGTGGGCACGTCGGCTGGTCGTCGGTCAAGTCCATCATGAATCCTTGCTACTTTTCATGCAGGTTAGTAATAATCACTCTTCTATTAGATCTAGTGACCGTTGCTTAATCCATCTGGCGTGCGCTCACAGCCTAAGTTCATTGCATTCGTATGTGCTGAATGTTGTACTATCCTTACTAGCACTTTGCGGTGACGTAGAACTTAACCCGGGACCCGGTACTGAGGAATTGCTTCGACAGCTTCTCGAGGGCGAAAAGACCATGCAGAAAAGGTTGGATGCAATCGAATCAAAGCTTAAAAAGGTTGAACCATCCGCATCAACCATTAAGGAATTTGGTACTAAAATCACTGAATTAGAGAAGACTGTTCTTAGCTTCGAAAGAAAACTGACTGATCTGGAAGACAGAAGTCGGCGTAACAATCTGCTGATATTTGGCCTTCCTGAAAATGTTGATGAATCCCCGGCATCACTTTCCGACAGTGTTGTTCAAGACTTATTTGAAATCGCGCTAGGTGTGCATATCACTTCCGTAGAAAGAATTCACAGATTTGGAAGGAAACATGCAAACAAACCACGTCCAGTAGTCTTGAAAATGATTGACTATCACGAGAAAATCACTATACTAAAAAACTGTTATAAATTGAAAGGGCAAAATGTTTCTATATCGGAGGACTTCTCAGCTATGACTAGATCGATTAGAAAGAAGCTGTGGGAGAGTACCGCTAACGAAAGAAGAGAGGGTCTTCACGACAAAGCAAAAATTGACAGCGACATGTTTCAGTGGGATAGCAGTCAAAATAAAATAGTTCCACTTAGCGAGCACAACCGCGGGCCCAAGCGCGCACGCTGAAATCGTGATGGTCCCAAAAAGACATTTCGGCGCCTCAGTATCAATGCTCGTAGCCTTGTACATAAACTAACCGAATTGGAAAGAGTTGCTATTGCCCATAAGCCACATATTATAGTGGTAACTGAAACCTGGCTACATCGAGATATAAACGATTCGGAAATAACACCCCAAGGCTACAGCATCTTTCGTCATGATAGAGATCGTAGGGGAGGCGGCGTTGTAATACTAATCAACGAATCATTACCCGCATCCACATTACCAGATATACCGGGCATAGAAAGTATTACAGTTAAAGTATTTCTCGATGAATTTCATTTAGTTGTCGTGGGATTTTACCGCCCCACGAATTGCGACAATGCATTTGTAGAAAAGCTCAATGAATTTTTGTGTTCAAAACATTTTCCTTCTTGTAATTTATTACTAACAGGTGACTAACTTTCCATCAATAAATTGGTCTGATTTTCCTGAGGCTCTGGCTAGCAATTCCCAATTGTTTGTTGATGTGCTGCTCTTGCACAATCTAACACAACTCGTTAAGGAACCTACCCATATTCATAATGATGGTCAATCTATTTTGGATCTTTTTATCGTTAGTAACAACTTGCTTTGTCGAAATCCTTCTGTGCAGGTGTTTGAAGGTATATCAGATCATAAGATAGTAAGTTTAACAATGGAAGTGTGTTTCAATTCAAAACTAGAGAAAAAGGAAACATTAATTCGTATGTTTGCGAGCGCTAACGATATTGAAATATTAGATGCTCTAGACAGATCATTTTCCACTTTCATAACTCTGTGCGACACCGGCAATACCTCCGTTGAACAGTTATGGTGTTTAAAAAAAACTTGGTGTTGCGATGCATAAATAACTTTGTTCCGAAAAAACAGAGGATAGTGCGGAACTTGAAGCCACGGATGACAAAAGATATCGCGCGTATTGGACGTAAACTTAAGAAAGCTCGTCAAAATCAGAAGCAGCACCCTTCGCGGACAAATGCAGACAAGATTTACGAGTTGAGCGTTTTTCTAAAAAAACGTATAAAAGAAGCAAAAGACCACTTTCAAAATGTGCGCATGAAAAACTTCTTGATGTCATCACCAAGCAAATTTTGGCGTTATGTAACACCATAGCAAAAATCAGTGCCTCGTCTTTGCATAAATGATTCACTCATTGATGACAACGTCGAAGTTGCGCAGGCGCTAAACGAGTATTTCAGCTCGGTATTTACACAAGATGACGGCACCACCCCTGGTTTTCCCTCTTTCGAAGAATTGCCGCCCATTGACGATATACGTGTTCATGAATAATGTGTACTAGCACTTCTTTTAAACCTTGATGTAAAGAAGTCACCGGGAATTTATAAAATACCAAATGTTTTTTAGTACGGTACGCATTATGGTGTGCAAAATATCTGAGTTTACTATTTACTAAGTCACTGTCTCGCGCCGAGCTCCCGAGCGATTGGAAATATGCAATAATTACACCAATACCTAAAGCTGATAACCGTTCAGCTCCATCGTCTTACAGACCGATATCAATTCTCAGTGGATCCGTAAAAATGCTAGAGCACATCGTATCCAAGCATATCACGAAGTTCGTGGAAAAACACAGTTTAATTAACAACCTGCAACACGGTTTCCGTCACGGTAAATCTACAGTAACGCAACTCCTTCTAACAATGCATGATCTCGCCGCAGCCTTAGACAGAAATAATCAAGTTTATATTATTTTTCTTGACTTCGAAAAAGCTTTCGACCGGGTATCTCACAAAAAAGTATTGATTAAACTACGTCCAATACTACAAAATGAGTCCTTGCTTGCATGGATTGAATCATACCTTTCGTGCAGATCCACGGCACTAGCTCCACTTCCACTCCGGTGAAGTCGGGTATTCCTCAAGGGTCTGTTTTGGGTCCTCTTTTTTTTGCTTTTCTTAAACGACATTGCCGAGAACATCCCTGTTACAATTCGACTTTTCGCAGATGACTGCGTACTGTATCACGAAAGTTCTTGCGAAAAAGATCCGGCTTTATTGAACGATACACTGACAAAACTAGACGAGTGGTGCACCACGTGGCAAATGTCTCTGAATAACCAAAAGACTGTGGCGATTACGTTAACCCGAAAAAAAAACAACCCTTACATTTCACATAGCCGGGCACCCCTTGAGTATCCTCCATAGCTATAAATACTTAGGAGTAATCATTACGTCTCACCTGCGGTGGAATGAGCATGTAGCGTATGTAGAAAAAAGTTGTCGCAGTTTCACCTGAAAGGCGAAGCATCAATTGCGATAGCAAATTTGTAGAGAGCTATACGGAGTAATGATAGTGGCTTTATCAACTGAATAAACTTGGACATGGAGCAGCACCGGCAGCACGCAGAACTGTTGTCGACGCCGTCGGCGTTTTGCCCGCATTCGCACAAAATGTGTGCGGCGTTGGGGACTGTTGCCGGAGCCTCTGATATAAATAGGCACTTGGTGCCGCAGCTAAACATCGCCTCCCTTCCCTCCCCCTCCCCCCACGGCATTTCGCGCGTCGGAAGAAGGCGCGTTTGCTCTACATATATGGTGATTGTAAAGGAGGAAAGAGACGCCTACTTCTGCAGCCCTTAAGGGAGCACGGCGCAGAGCGCGCGTTTGTTCTCCGCCGTGGGTTCAGTCCCCGTGAAAGCGCGTGTCCCTCGCGCCCTTTCACTCGCACATACAGCGTTCGGCGGCGCGCGGCGACGATTTCATCTCCATTGACGTCATACGGAACCTCACGGCGACGGCGACGACGACGGCGACGCCGACGGCATAAATCTGCTTTGGAGTGTCCATATAATTGCTAACGCAATAAAAAGGGCACTGAAACAGTTGGGCTTTCTTAGACAATCATTGGGCAATTCTACGCCTGAGATACGACTTATAGCATACAAAGCATTTATCCGACCAATATTAGAAAATGCGGCATCTGTATGGGACCCTTGGACAGACACTAACATTGTGCAGTTGGAGAGTGTACAAAGGAAGTCAGCCAGGTTTATTTTCAATCGCTACAGTTGGCAAATATCACCATCCGCGCTTCTGCAAGATGCCCATCTAGAGCAACTCAAAACGCGGCGGTATCACGAGAGGCTCAAACTTCTCTACCTATTATACAATGACATTTTACAAATTGACCAAAACACGCTCATCGAACGTCTAACCTTTCGCACTACACGTTCTCACCACCCCAGAAAAATCGCTGAATACTCATGCAAAACAAAAACCTTTAAAAACTCATTCTTTCCTCGCACTATCTCCGACTGGAATTCACTGCCTGCAGGTGTGGTCACGAGTCCAACAATTGATGTATTTTTGAGTGCACTTAGAGGTTTTGAAATGTCAACTTTCTACTAATACTGCTTCACAGGGTATTCAGTAAATCTATTACTAAATAGCCTCGTGTTCTTGCACATGTTCTTGCGTTACTCCATTTGATCATTCCTATATGTAATACTCGTGTTGTTCATACCTGCATTTTTATTTTACCTACATGGTTTATTCAATCGTAAACCGCAATTGGCGTGTTTTTTGTTTTTGTGAGGGTTTGTGCTGTAGAACTTATATACTCAAATGTGTCATTAGTGTTTTTCAAAGATTGTGTTTCAAAACTTGTGCTGCTCTTTCTTTCTTGTATTTAACGTGTATATTCCTCAAAGTGTACGTGACAGCAAATTCTTGTGTTCTTATGCTTGTATTGGATTTTCACGTATGTTCTGTTACGCAATATTTTTCTTTCTTTTGTTACACTACTTTGAAATGTATTTGATACCCACTCCTGCCGAAGGCCTGAACTACAGGCCGGCAGTACTTAAATAAATAAAGAAATATATCTGCGTGCAAAAGTGAGCAAGCCTGCCTGCGCGCATCAAACGGCGGATGGTCGCACGTAGGCCCGGTCAACGCGCTAGCCGCACGCATATGCGCTTATTGCTCGGCACCGCATAACTTTGTTTCCATGAAGCTTCTCTTACCGTGACAACAATATACCTGAGGCCGCCGTCGGTGTATTTAAACGCGTTATGGCATTCTCCTCTGCTGGCATCTTCGTCGGTCGGCGCGACTCGACCTTCGCCCCTCGAACAGGCCGGACGTGTTTCGAGCGAGCTCCTCAACAACGACCACCACCAAGGCAAGGAGTAGGGAAAGCAGCGTCCGTCTCGGCTCCCTTTTTTCCTCGACCTGGCGGCCGGCCAATGACTCCGAGTTCGTCGCCGTGTTTTAGCTTTGCGGGGCCTGAGGAGACGCCCTAAAGATGGAGGACAGCGACGCTCATTCTTCTAACACCATGTACGCCGATGTTGCCTCAGGTCCGGACGATGACAGCAACTGGTTTCTTGTGGCTCGCAAGAAAAAACGCTCAACTCAAGCTGCTATGATCCCATCACCTGCCCCGGTACTCCGCAAGACGAATGCGCACCTCCCTCCACTGCCATTTGACCACTACAAGGTAGTGTTCCATCCGAGAGATGGGCTGAACCTCGGTGCGTGGCCTCAACCTTCTGTTGCCCAAGTCATTGGTGTAGCAGCTGGGCTTGATGCTGCTGTACTAAATGAGCTCATTATCCGAATCCGCACTGAACAAAACCTTGCGGTGATTAGCACATCAGATGAGAAGCTCACGGCCGAACTTCAGAAAGTCCAATCTATAAGTTTGGGCCTCAACCAGCACGCCGTCCAAGCCTACGTAGCTGCACCTGACAACTCTTGCAAAGGAGTAGTGCCAGGCATTGAACCGAACACCACTGTGAAGACGCTACTAATAAACTTGCGCTGCTCAGAGGCTCCCATCCTTCACGCCCGCATGATGGGATTTACAAATCAGGCCCTCGTCACTTTCTCCGGCATCCAGGTACCCCGTCACGTTCGCTTGTACGGAGCAGAACTCCGCTGTTACATATACCGAACCCGCCAACAGATATGCAGTGCGTGCCTGTCCATGGGTCATCGAGCGGACGTGTGCCCCACGCCCGACAAACCCCGCTGTGTAGCCTGCGGTACCGCCAGCCCACTACCAGAACATGAGTGCACACCTAAATGCATACATTGGGGAGGCGATCATCTCGCCACAGACCCTCGGTGTCCATCGCGTCAACAACGGCCGTTCAATAAGTCGTATGTGCTCCAGGAACGTCTCAAACGCGAAAAGGTGTGTCCCCCACCTGGGTCAGCACGTAGTCAGCCTAGGACGACTGCGGGCTCTCTGCGGAATCCGGACCAACCGACAAAGACACCAGTGAACTCCGCTGAGCAACCCCCAATTAGTGGACGCAGCAGTACTCATGGCCCACCTGGACATGATCGACAGGTAGACCGGGGCCGTCCAGGCAACCGCTCCAAGGAGCGCGCTGCTGGCAGTGGCCATCCGAAGGAACATGGCCAGCAAAAAGGTGCCCACAACAAAGAACAAACGGTAAGCTGGGCAGAGCAGTTCTCCCCTCTACCCCCCTCTCCACTCCTTTCCCACACTCTCACGCAAACAACGCGACAACCCACTCCGCAACCCATGTCAGTCGACACACAGCATCGCCTTCACAACCCACCACCTACGGTCCGCACAGACTGCTGCACACGGAAGGCGTTAAACGAAATGGCAATTTCACTAAGGAAAGAATTCGCCGCTGTGATGCAGGTAGAAATGCAGAAAATGGAGTATGGCATTACGGCCGAACTAACAGCTCCGCTCCAACAGCTAATCCAACAGGCCCTGCAACCTGCTTCCAGCAGATAGTAACAGACGTTAAACAACAGATAGCGGCTGCCCTTAGCTAACTCCCTATTGCTCCACCTGCCCCCAAACGTGCGTTGTCTCCCACACGCGACACACAACGAACACATCCTTACACCCGCCCATCCCGTTTGCTGTCACCGTCTCGAAAAACCGCCCCACCAACTACAGCTACGGCAATCCCACTTCCCGCCACCCTCCACCAAGATTTAGAGCCGTCAGAAGAGCCTCCGTGTAGCAACGAGGCCCCAGTATTGGATGATCATGGCCAGAAACCATAAGTCAACGCGTGCATCCCCCCAATCCTACGCGTATGGCAGTGGAATTGCAGGGGCTACCGCAGGAAACGTGGAGCTCTAACGCAATTCATTGCTACACAGCCGAATTTACCTGATGTAATAGCGTTACAAGAAGTGCAATGTACTCCTACACTTCCCGCCTACCATACATACACGGACGTAACAAACAACACACCGCATCGTACAGCTACATTAGTTTCTAAACATCACCGTCATCGAACACACCCTCCAAAGCTCCTCCATCTCGCATGTACTTCTCGAGTTGGTCCCGTGCTCTCGCTCCAATAGCAGCCTGTACGTGCTTAACATCTACAGTGCACCGAACGCAAGGCAGGACGACTTTGGTTATCTATTCACACAACTATGCAAACAGGGTAAACATATATTGATTGTAGGCGACTTCAATGCCTCCCATACGGCCTGGGGATATGCAACGGAAACACCCAAAGGCCACCGACTTGCTAAAGCTCTCGCAGTTCATCGCATGACACTGCTGACGGAACCTGATCAACCCACTCGATTAGGTAATAGCGTCAGTAGGGACACATGCCCCGATCTCACGTTAGTCAGAGGGGTTAGTCACCACTCTTGGTGCAACCTCATGGTGAATCTGGGCAGCGATCATCATATACTAGCTACAGAGCTTCAGGTAGCAGCCACGCGCGCCCCAGACGGTATCATAAAGATAACAAATTGGGATGCATTTAGGCGTAACCGAACATCCACTACCCTTCAGGACTCTCCCTCCCTTGAGGCTTGGATGAAGCAGCTCCAGTCCGATTTGAAAACAGCAACGAAATGCATCATTGCGACGACGGGGACGCCGGATGTGAATCGGCATCTGCTCCACCTCTGGGACGCCCACAGGGGCTTGACACGGCGGTGGCGGCGGCAGAAGCATAACCGAAAACTTCGTCTCCGCATCGCCAACCTAGCCGCGGAGGCAAATGACTACGCGAACACCCTCACTAGTAACAATTGGCATAACTTCTGCGATCGCCTCAACGGCACACTAAGCACACCTCGAACGTGGCGTATACTCCTCGCATTGTTAAATCCCACGCAAACAAAAACACACACTGCTAACACAATCCGTACCATCCTCCACAAATCAGGGCTCGACGATACCACCCTACAGCGCACCTTACAGCAACGCTACATAACCACGGACGCCTGTCCCGCCTACCGCAATTATGCACAAGTACGCAATACACCCCTAGATGTCAACATTACAGAAGCAGAGGTTAGGGCGGCCTTAGATGACCAGGCCATCCAGCATTTAACTGTTTTTGCAACGAACACTGGAATAACGGCACGCTACTACAGGACTGGCGACACGCGGAGATCATACTTATTCCTAAGCCTGGTAAGCCGCTATCCCTCCAGAATCTCCGACCTATATCTTTGACTTCATATGTAGCTAAACTCTTCGAACACGTTGTACTCTCCCGACTCCAGCCATTTCTCGAAGACAGTCACTTTTTTCCGGATACACTCTTCGGCTACCGTCCCGGTATTTCTACACAAGACGTTCTCATACAACTTAAGGAGGACGTGTTGGATAGCCACACTTCAAATCAGGTAAGGGCAATCCTGACCCTGGATCTCAAGGGGTTTTTGACAACGTCTCCCACGACTTAATTCTCGACAATCTCGCTTCCTCCCTGTGCGGCGCACGTATCTACAATTACGTCAGGGCCTTTCTTTCTGACCGCACGGCCACTATCGGGATTAGAGACCTCCGGTCGGACGTTATAAGTCTCGCAGGCAGAGGAACGCCACAGGGCTCGGTCCTCTCTCCCACCCTGTTTAATGTGGCTATGGCTAAACTCCCCCCATTATTACACAAGATACCCAACATCTAGCATGCAATTTACGAAGATGACATTACAATCTGGGCAACCAAAGGATCAGACGGAACCATTCAGGATGCTCTCCAGGAAGCTGCATCTGTTGTACAAGAATATGCTGCCACCGGGAGCCTTACGTGCTCAGTCGAAAAGTCAGAATTGTTAGTGGTACACAAGCGGCGCCGCAGAAGCGACGATTCTTCTGATATTTCACTGGTCCTGGATGGCCGTCCTATCCCTCAGGTCCTCGACTCCGCATTTTAGGCTTCCACATTCAGCCTGATGGCAATGCCTCACACACTACGCACCTTCTGACTCAGCAGATAACACAAATTACACACATGATCCACCGCATCACCAATCGCAGGAGAGGCCTTCGCGAGAAGGATGTCCTCCGCATAGTACAAGCTCTCATAGTTAGTCGGCTCACCTATCACCTTCCCCATCAAAATCTCACGCTTACTCAAAGCGAAAAGATGGACGTCCTTCTACGGACGGCGGTGAAGGCGGCTCTCGGCTTGCCTCCACACGCTTCTACACGACGCCTTCTTCAGCTTGGTGTCCACAACACCATAACCAAACTGCTCGAGGCCCAGCACAACAGTCAGCTCCAGCGTCTTAGGCAAACCCGTCAGGGTTGCGCCATCCTCTCTCGTCTTGGCTACCCCATTCCTGAAAAACCCACACAGGTACCGCAACATAAACTCGCTCCTAATATTCGCGCTCTCATTAATGTGGCTCCGATTCCACGCAACATCAATCCCCACTGCCACGCCGGCCGTCGACGTGCCCGAGTTCAGGCCATGACACGCGTCTTTGGCGATGACACTACAGACTTACAAGTTCTTTACACTGATGCGGCACGCTACCCAGAAAAGCCCGCCATGTGTCTAGCGGTGATCGACAACACAGACGCGATCGTGGCGTCTGCCACACTTCGCACTACGGACAGTGGTTCGGCAGAGGAGGCAGCTATTGCTCTGGCCATTGTCCACGCCTCGACATTACCGTCACAGGACGCCCCTGTCACCATAGTGACAGACTCACAGGCGGCTTTCCATGCCTTTGCGCAGGGACTTGTGGCTGCGCATACTCACAATATCCTGTTTTCTGTCTCGCCGTCCTTTGCGTGCGGTGCGCATCGTCTGGACTCCTGGACACCTTGGACACTCCTGGACACTCCTGGACACTTTCCTCTCCATGGAAATGAACGTGTTCATGCGGTTGCCCGAGGTCTGACCAGCCGGGCTCCATCGGAAGAGCTGTCCAATTCAGACGACGCACCGACAGCACCACTAAACTACAACGCAATGCTGGAGTACTACCGACAGAGACGTTATACGTATCCTCCTCCCCATCCTTCACTTAACAGAGCAGATGCCATCGCTTGGCGGCAACTGCAGACTGATTCATTCCCTTGCCTCTATATGCTTCATCTCTTTCATCCCACTCTATACCCTTCCTACTGCCCCTACTGTGGATCCAAACCAACAGTCTATCATTCCACGTGGGAATGTTCTAGTCCACGGGGCGTTCCTCCTATCCCCAACCTCACAGTTTCCTCTTGGGAGTCTCCACTGCTCAGCTTAGGCCGGCAGGAACAGCAATAGATGGTCCAGCGGGCTCGCAGGGTCGTGCAAGGCAATGGAGCCCTGGACTGAGGGCCCCACCCAACGAGGAAGAATTACCTTGCCTTTGTGAATAAAAGTTTATTCTCTCTCTCTCTCGGTCGGCGCGCTGTGGCTCGTCACATCTCCGCGGGGCGCGGCCGCACGAAACTTCTTCAATAAAGCAAAATTATTCCTATAGAGCCACGGCCAACATATTTGTTCACATAAACTGCAAATGGGCTAGCCATGTATCGTGATGTACGTAGAGTGCGCTGCGGGTTATCGCCTGTGCAGTCTTGTAGTGCAGTGAGAATGCACAGATTTATTTTCAGAATAGTCGGCAAAAGTAGCGGAGGACCGGTCTCACAGTCTAACTTGCGGAGTTCATTTTGAACTGCTTTCAATGATAGAGCAAAATGAACTTTTTTCCAATTCAGCTATGCGTATGCGCTTACTCTCGCCCCAGCTGCATTCCAAGCTGCGCTGCCATTGGCTCCGTACAGTCAACAGGCGGCACTGCTGCGCAGCAGCGGTGCCGCCTGTAAACCCAAGAGCTGGTGGGATGAGAAGGTTAAGAAGGCCATAGAGAAACGTCAGGAAGCATCCAGGGAACACACATATTCAAAACGGAGGGGTGAACCAGAAGCTGATGTAGGCAGAAAAAGGAATACCTTCTTAAACTGTAGAAGGGAAGCATCCCATTTGATCAATGAGAAGATTAGAAGAAAGGGGAGCCAATGGTTGTCAGAAGTAAACAAAAAAGGATAGAAAAGTAGCGAAGAAATTTTGGAAACATCTCAACTCCTTGAGTAATAAGACTAGCCTAGAGCAGAGGTTTATAGTTACAGCTCAAGGTGTTCGGCTAGAGGGAGATGAGGCAATGGAACATATAAGAACAATAATGACAGAAAAATTTAAAGAACAAAACATAGCATGTTCTCAATCAGGTGAGGATAGACTAGTTAGTGCAGTGGCTCCACTTGCACAAAGCGAGTGGGAAAGGGCAGAGAACAGGGTTCCTAGTAGCACGTCGACAGGTCCTGATGGCATCCCAATTATGTTGATAAAGACATTGGGCCCAAAATCTAAGAAAGCATTAAGAGAGGCAGTGAGCAAAATGATAATGGACGGTAAAACCCCCGACGGGTGGAGACTGAGCAGGATGAGCATGATATATAAGGGAAAGGGGGACAAAGCCGACATAAACAACTACCGTCCCATAACAGTGACGTCGGTGGTTTACAGGGTGGTGATGCAGATTAGAGCACTGCACAGGCTCGGGCTTACCCGAAAGCCCGGGCCCGGCCCGGCCCACGGGCCGGGCCGAGCCGGGTAGAACAGTTTTTTCACGGGCTCGGGCCGGGCTCGGGCCGGGCTCGGGCACGGCGTGTGCTTTTTGACCCGGGCCCGGGCCGAGCTCGGGCTTTCTGGTGGTGTGCATGTGACGTGCAGCGAGTTATTCTCGGGATTCTAAACTCTGAAAAACATTATTTTTCGGTCTCGGGCCGGGTTCGGGCCGGTTTCGAGTCGGGCTCGGGCCGGGCTTGGGCCTAAGGTAAAGGGGTGGCGGGCCGGGCCGGGCGGGTCACGTAGATTATTTGCGGGCCCGGGCCGGGCCTGGGTCTCGACATAAAAGTTTTGATCGGGCTCGGGCGGCCCGTGCAGTGCTCTAATGCAGATTATAAATGACAGACTGCAGGCATGGGTGGAGAGCGAGGAGGTGCTGGGGGAACTACAAAATGGGTTCCGGATACAAAGAAGGTTAGAAGATAATCTGTTCTCATTGACGCAGTGTATTGAAATAGCAGAAAAGGAACACAGGCCCCTATGGCTCGCATTTCTGGATATCAAGGTAGCCTATGACAGTCTAATCCAAAAGGATTTGTGGGACATACTGGGCACTCTAGATGTGGAAGATGGAGTAAGTAATCTTTTAAAGGATATCTATAAAAGTAACAAGGTGCTTATAAAATAGGAAAACAAGGTATCTGGCCCTATAGAGATACAGCAGGGGCTTAGGCAGGGGTGCCCTCTGTCACCTCTGTTGTTCATGCTGTAACAAGGATTAGAGAAAAATTAGAGAGGAACAGACTTGGCTTCAACCTTTCCTTTTTCAAGCAAGGAGAATGGATTAAAGAGTCATTACCAGGACTGATGTACGCGGATGACAATGTAATTATGGCTGACAGCAAGGAAGACTCGCAGAGATTAATGGACATCTGTGGTAAAGAGGGAGATAGCTTAGGTTAGAAGTTTAGTAAAGAAAAATCGGCAGTCATGATTTTTAATGATAATCAGGGCAGCGAGCATAGGATAGAAGAGGTTACGCTGGAGGTGGTGGATAAGTACAAATATCTTGGAGTGTGGATAAACAATGGGGCTGAGTACCTAACGGAACATGAAAAATATGTAACGGCTAAAGGTAGCAGCAATGCAGCTGTGATGAAAAATAGGGCACTGTGAAATTACAATAGGTACGAAGTGGTGAGAGGGATTTGGAAAGGGGTGATGGTCCCTAGTTTGACTTTCGGCAACGCTGTCCTGTGCATGAGATCAGAGGTTCGAGCAAGGTTGGAAGTTAAGCAGCGAGGGGTAGGTAGACTGGCTCTTGGAGCACACGGAAATACACCAAATCAGAGGGTACAGGGTGACATGGGATGGACGTCATTCGAGGGCAGGGAAGCCAGCAGCAAGATAGAATTTGAGGAGCGATTGAGAGAAATGGCAGAAAAGCAGTGGGCAAGGAGAGTTTTCAGTTATTTGTACATGAGGAATGTTGACACAAAATGGAAGAAGCTGACCAGAAAATTGTCAATCAAATATTTGGACTGCAGGAGGGGTGCAAACCAGGAAACAGCGGTTAAGAAAAAGGTTAAAGAAACAGAGCGGGGTCTGTGGAAAACAGGGATGCAGACGAAATCAGCACTGGGAACATACAGAACTTTCAAGCAAGGAATTGCCAAAGAAACTATCTATGATAATTCTAGGGGAAGCTCTTTGTTGTTTGAAGCCAGGACGGGAGTATTGCGTACCGAGTCAAGCACCAAGGTATAGACACGTTGTGCTGTGCGTGTGGAGAAGAGGAAACGACTGAACACCTCATGCTTTTCTGTAAAAGCCTTAACCCTACAGTGCAAAGTAACGGGGCTGATTTTTTCAAAGCAGTGGGGTTTAGGGACAGCGAAGGCAAAATAGACTTTAAGCGGGTAGAAATAACCAAACGGAGGTTATCTGATTGGTGGCTAAAATCAAGGCAGGGGTGAAATTTCACCCACCACAAAGTACAAAATATGTTAATAGTCATGGCTAGGTGGCGTATGCCACCGCCCGTGTTCAAGGGTTCAGCCTCATCCATCCATCCATCCATCCATCCATCCATAGGTGGCGCGATGCTCAGCGTCGCATGTGGCGGGCGGCGCGAAACTGGGAAGGGGGGAAGACCGCGAGATTTCGGAACTACGTATACACGCCTCCGAAAGCCGCACGTATATCCACGATCCGCCGTCTTTTTTATTGCGATAGCAATTATATGGACACTTCAACCGGATTTCTGCCGTCGGCGTCGCCGTCGCCGTCGCCGTGAGGTTCCGTATAGATAAAATCTTCGCCGCGCGCCGTATGCCCCAGAGGCAGCGTGCGGGGACGCGCGCTATCACGGAGAGCGAACGCACTCAATCTCCCACGCGCAAGCAAGGAAGCGGAAAGCCAGCGCCGGAGGGAGCAGGGGGGGGGGGGGGGCACTTCTCTGCCAACAACCGTGCTCGTCGCTCGTCCGCACAGTCTCTTATCTCTCCCACGCGCAAGCAAGGAAGCGGGAAGCCAGCGCCGGAAGGAGCGGGGGGGGGGGGGGGGCGCACTTCTACGCTGCCAACAACCGCGCTCGTCGTTCGTTCGACCGCACCGTCTCTTATCTCCACACGGCTCTGACCTTTATGCGCATTCGCCGCTCAGTTTCCGTTGAAGCGATAGACCGCACGTACCTTCGCCCGCTGCTGCGGCGTATATATCCGCTCGCTGCCAGCGTTTTGACGGTCCTTGTCTGCAGTCATTCAGTGTGATCTATTCATGTTTGTGCGCGCTCACACCACGCTTCTTCAATCAGTTAGTAATAGTCGGGCCACATTTTCCAACGCACGCTACACATGCAATGCTGCCCGGGTCGGCAGTGCAGCGCTACAGGTGTGTCCCTTCGCACGCGCTGCCCACGGGAAGCGCTTCTCATCAACACCACCGTTTCACACGCGCCTTCTCGTGGTCATCGAGTCTCTCTTCATGTCGGTCTACTTACGCCGCAGCACACCTGCTTACTTAATCAGCTCATGTTTACTACAATTCATATTGCTACCAAAGCCGCTCACCTTACTTCGTATGACATTGCTGTGTTGCTATCGCATTCATCGCTTCGCCCTTAGGGCGATACTGTGACATTTTTTTGGGGCGTGTATGTACGTGAAAGTACAAGCGTGATGTCACAAATAGTTTTTGCGGGGATCAGGCCTATTAAAGGAATAGACGATTACTTTCACGGTGCAGCGTTAATCAGCGGAGACAAGCTCTACGCTGCTTCGCATGTTGCTTGCGTGAAAGAAGTGGACGGCGTGGACGCTCACGCGAAGTGCCGTTCTCAACAGGGAAAGAAAGTATACGACGTCATCCTTCACGTGAGTAAAGCTTCCCAGGCAGCACGACAGCACTGGGCCAAGCATGGTCCAATGCTCGCAGAAATTGGTACAAACTTTGGCCCAATCCTGGCATCATGGCAAAGTGCAACCCGATCCAAGGTCCACCCAATGTTCGAGCTAAGATTGGCCGTACAGTTTGCCATTGTAGTATCCAATGTAGTTCGAGCATAGAGCCAGTGTTCAACCATTCTGTATCCAGAGTGTTTTAAGAATCCAGTGCTCAGCCATTTTGTATCCAACGCGTTTCCAGCATATCCAGTGCTCAGCCATTTTGTATCCAACGCGTTTCCAGAATATCCAGTGCTCAGCCATCTTGTATCCAACGTGTTTCCAGCATATCCAGTGCTCAGCCATTTTGTATCAACGCGTTTCCAGAATAGCCAGTGCTCAGCCATCTTGTATCCAACGCGTTTCCAGAATATCCAGTGCTCAGCCATTCTGAATCCAACGCGTTTCCAGATTATCCAGTGCTCAGACATTTTGCATCCAATGTGTTTCAAGCATAGCCTGTACTCGGCCATTCTGTTGCTTGTATGCTAGCTTACTGCGTATACAATTAGTAGCGAAGAAAACGTGATGGAAATAAGTGCGGGAAGGAAACATCCTGCAGACACACGCAAAGCATAAATGAAAATATAATTTATTTAGAATACAATTCTTGAACTGATGCAGGCACCAGTAGGGGTGCTCAGCTCCAGGGGTAGCAGCAGGAGGAGGGGCAGGGGCGGCAGGGACTGCAGGAGCAGGGGCTGCAGCAGGGGAAGGGGCAGGGGCAGCAGCAGCCGGACAGGAGGGGCCGACAGTGGAATGGCCAGGGACCTGAGGGCTAGGGTGGGGCAGGGAGAGGGCAGCAGTGGGCCGGCAATGATTCCTGCCCCAAAGGGAGTCCTGTGCTTCTGTCAGGTCGTCCCCCCCCCCCTTTCGCACAGATGACATCTGCACACAACCATACAAAGACCACAATTAGTCCATACAACATGCACCGTAAAGGTCATCCACAATAGAGCAGGCAAACACATTCAACAAAAGAAAACCTTAACATGAACTCAAGACACTTAGTGAAATAAGTTGGTAAGTCTTTAGCACACAGTTTATGACAGAATTTGCAACCGCAGCCAACGTTATTGAATCGAGGTTCACAGCATGCTCAACGGCGAAATGCAGGATACGCAAAGCATTCCTGTGATTAATTAAATGCTGCTATCGCCTTCCCCACCATGAAAATTCTTGATCCATTTACAGGATCTTCATCCCTGTTGCCTTCGTTGACATTCTGTTTTTCCACCGTAACATAGCGTTAACGTCATCAGTGATGATCACACCATGTCTTTACTAACCGAGACATATTCAACTGTCTCACCCGCTGATACTAAACGTGTAAGCTGCTTGGTATGATGCAATTCATCGGCATGCTCGTCAAGCAATTCACCTAAGCTGCCATTGGTGCTAGTGTAGAGCACACTTTCGCAATTTCTGCAAGGGCGGTGGTGGCTGAGTATGTGGCTTTCATAGTAAAAAAAGAAATCAGCCAACAGGGACGCGTAAATTTCTTCGTTGTAGAAGTTGACAATTCATATGAAAGACAGGATTTTGGCAAGGACAATCTCTTGTTATGCAAGCCATTTCGCTGTAGCGGAGTTCGGCTTTATACAAAATACTTCAGCAATGCAAAAGGATGACTAAGGAAGCTATACCTGTGACTATCCGGCATAACTTCAAATTGATGAATGCCCTCTTCCCCTTCCTGCTATGAAAGCTGCAAAGCACTTGGACGGGGTGCGCCATTACAGCCTTCATGGCATTCGATGCCACCTCGCGCAATGACTTCCCTCCTATTTGCAGGAGGTGCTTGCGCTGCAAAAGACAAAAATTGCCAGAGATTTGGAAATGAGCATTGTATGTGGCAATGTTTTCAAGTTGAAAGATCTACCCAATACTACCAGAATATAATTTATTGCCAAGTGAAGTGAATTTTTAGCTGAGTGCAAAGCAAAACATTTTTGCTGGAAGAGGTTTGTGATGCAATGCCCTTTAATTGTAAATGTGCTCCACAACACCTAAGCGTTACTGGAAGAAAGATAAACACGAAGTGCATCAGGTCTTGTCTGTTCTGTGCATTTCATGTTTGTGTTTTATATACCTTAGCACAGTAACTATGTTTCATAGTAACTACCTCTCCAAGCTTTCACTATCATTTGTAAGCGCACCAATTCTACTCCCATGCAAATTCCCAATGCATAATTAGGGGATGTGACATTAGAGTGCAGGAAAGTCAGATCTACGTATGTGTGGCACAAAACAGCTTAAAGGCATACCGACATGGTATTTTCAGACCTTCACATTTTGCGTTAAAGGGACTGACAACCAGTTTTCAAAGACCTAGTTTTGTGGTAACCAAAAGCTAACCCTACGCAATGTTTGCACCTGCAGCTTCGCAAATTGTGAAAGCAGCCCATCATTCTGCTTTCACAGGATGAGGGGAACTGCAGTTAACTGCTCTCATTTTGGCCTTTTCAACCACTTTTGAAATAAAGCTGGTACAACGAGCTTGCAATGTCGTACAGACCTTCTTACATTTGTACAGCATTTTTCCCCCAAGTATACGCCTACATCATGGCTGCCTGGCACCCGTTATTATTCTGTCGATATACTTACCAAGCCAACTCATCAAAAACAAAGGCAGTGCCACTTTCACCACAAACGAAGGCTTATCAGCATATTGCAAGGTAAAAAAAATAACAGAAAATGTGGACTGCATTTCAATACTAATAAGAATACCATCAACCCCATACAACAATAGAAAGCCATGTGATAGGCCTCTTATTCATGGTAAATAAGGAACAGTGTCCTGTAAGTGTAGGGAGACGTAGACACACCACAAGTGCGGACTTTCAACTGGTAAGTTTATTGAATTAACGAATTTATGAACAGTTGAACTGCACATACACCTGGAAGGCAGTGAACAATTTATGACATGCACTCGTGGTTAGATCAGCTGATACTAAAAAATAATGAATTAACAAAAATAAAAACCATCGCGCTGCTCCGCTGTCAACGATTTGCGTGGTCTAAAAAGGAAATTTTTTCTTGGAAGACTATTGCAGGCTGACTAATGCAACCTGGTCCTGCTTTCTGTATTCTATAGGCCTCGCAAGTTTCATGCGTCAATTGGTCTGTGTGGCGAAAAAGTATCTCGGTCCGAGAGAATTCTGCAGTGCACCCACAGTCATGGCAATGCATTGTGAAATGCGAGGCACAAACAGTGCATTTTGGTGCTCCCTGAGGCCCACATTTGCACACCGCCTCGATTGTCCCACGTACACTCGGCCACAGGTGAGGGGGATGCTGTACACGATTGCAGTGGCGCAAGGCACACACATGTTAGTGTGCCTTACAGGGCAGACGCTACCTACTTTCTTTCTGGCTGAAAAGAACAAAACAAATCTATGCCATGCCACGACCCCCCCCCCCCCCTTCAACCTGTGCAAACGCTAATGGATGTATGGCTAACGGCTTGCTTCTTGGTGCCGCATCTTTACTCTCCAAACTTTACTCTTCACACAAGCTTTCCACAAGATGCCAATAGCATGCTGTCCTGTGGAAAGTTCGTGTAAGAACTGAAGCATGCTATGGACACTAGTGTTCGCACAGGTTGAAACAAAAGAAGGGGTGGAGGGAGGGGGGCGATCGTGGCATGGCAGATTTGTTTTTTTTTTCAGCCAGAAAGTGGGTAGCATCTGCGCAGCAGTTACAAAATGTGTGGAGAAAGGTGCAAATGCAAAAAATGTCTGCCCTGTAAGGCACACTAATATGCGTGTGCCTTGCGCCACTGCAATCGTGTACAGCATCCCCCTCACCTGTTGCCGAGTGTACGTGGGACAATCAGGGTGGTGTGTAAACGTGCGTATCATAGAGCACCAAAATGCACTGTTTGCGCCACGCATTTGGCAATTCGGCTGCACTGCAGAATTCTCTCAGACCGAGATTCTTTTTCGCCACACAGACCAATTGACTCATGAAATTTGCGAGGCCTATAGAATACAAAAAGCAGGACCAGGTTGCATTAGTCAGCCTACAATAGCTTTCCAAGAAAGAGAAATTTTCTTTTTAGACCAGCAAATCGTTGACAGTCGAGCAGTGTGATGTTTTTTTTTAATTCATTCGTGTTTAGTATCACCACGAGTGCATGTCATGAATTGTTCACTGCCTTGCAAGTGCCTGCACAGTTCAAGTGTTCATAAACTCATTCATTCAATAAGTTTTCCAGTTGAAAGTCAGCACTTGTAGGTGTGTCAAGTCTCCCTTCGTCTATGTTTTCAGTGCGCTGTTCCTTATTTACCATGAATCAATACCAAATTGTTCCAGTTTTCCCTCCTCTTCGGGCCACTTATGCATCTTCATGTTTTTGCCATGTGGGGCGCCAAGGGTCATTTTTCGCAACTTTTGGGGAAGAATTAAAAATATAAATCCACATTTATTGAGAAAAACATGGCTTATTTTAATCAGTAGGATAGGTCATTTTTCCACAAGCGGTTTTCTCAATTCATGTTCTGAGCAGTTGTCTGTCCCTTTACGTCAAGGTGCCGGACTCTAAAATCCCAGAAATATACTGGCAAACCCCAGAGTGCACTAAATACATAATTTAGACTAGTTTTTCTACAGCCAGGTTTCGTTCAGCTTTCTCCCTCTCATAACATCACGGCACAGAAGGCAACCACGTAAGACATCGGAAGGTTTGACACTTGCTTCGACTTGCTTGTCGAAAGGATGTTTCGGCTTCTACACAGAAGCCTTGTTCACTGACTATTATTGATTTCATTCAGCTACAACAGACATATGGCCAACGACTATGTCAGTGAACAAGGCTTCATGGGGAAGGCAGAACATATAGCCCCTTCAACAACACTATTTTGGTGTGCATTAATTATTGTGGGTTTAAACTGCGTGGGAAAAAGCATGTCAAAAAACAAAACAGATGGCAACCAATGTGAAAAAAACATTAAACAATGCTATTTCCCCTTCACGGGGGCCGTGTTCTCTCAATGGCCAGCATCTGTTTTTGCAATGAATGTTCAATGCAATGGTTCGAGCTGTTCGCAATTTGACCGACTTTCCCAATCCTTGTCGTTAAGGCATGGAAAATGGGGTACTCCCATTACAATACCGTATTTACTCGCATAATGAACGCCCTTTTTTTCTAGAAAATATGCGAAAGTTGGAGGGGTGCGTTTATTATGCAGGGTAAAAGTTTGAACGATTTGTTTTTCCGCGACCACCTCTAAAGAAAGCCGCAGTTTCGTCCGAAAGGCGAACCATCGATTGCGATAGCAAATGCGCAGAGAGCTATACAAAGTAAGGATAGTAGTTCTATTGCCCGTATCAACTTCCAAAGTAATTTAACCAGCATGGTGTCAGCGCACAAAGGCAAACATGAACCAATCGCACTCGATGACCGCGGACACTCCCTGTCGAAATGCTGGTGTGAGGAAGCACTGCAGCAACAGCGAGCGAAGTGACCTTCATGCCATGTATCGCTTCAACGCAAACTGAGCGCGATAACGGAGTACGCTCAAAAGTATAAGCCGCCGTCGCACCTAGACTCAGCCTACGACACAGATCGTTTTCAAGATAGGGCGCGCACGGCCGTGCAATGTGCAGTTGCTGTGCCGCCTCCCTCCCCTCCCAGCGGCGCCATGCACACGACGAAATACGGCGCGTTTGCTACCCACTTTCTTCCCCCCAACGCGGGATAAAGCCACGATCCTTGGCGCCGACTTAAAAAATGCACCTGGAGTGTCCATATGAGTGCTGCCGCAATAAAAGTAGGAGACACGTACAATTCGGCATCTGATACAGTCGTACCCACTGAATGCCATATTGGACGCCGAATCGTACTGTGTCTCTTCTACTTCACGGCAGCAAGTTCAGGGTGCGTTTATTACGCGGGAGAAAAAAAATGAAATTTTGACGACGAAAGTTGGGGGTGCGTTCATTATGCGAGCGCGTCCATTACATAATTAAATAGGGTATTTCACTTATTCAATCTGAAGAGCATAAATTCTCTTACATAATGTAGCATAGTAGCAGATAAAACAAAGCACAGAAAAGTCAAAGTAGTGGATTAAAAAGTAACAGGGGCCACAGGGTATGTGGGTTTACATTCTTAAGTAATTGCTAGTGCTCTAGAGTCTAGAAAATGCTTTCAACCATTGCATGAAACTGGATAGTTTAGGAGTTTGTTTCATGGGCTTGTAGCACAAGAAAAAAAAATGTTAGTGCAATGAGGCAATTCGACAACAGGTACACTAGACTTGCTGCAAATGTGGTTTTCATTACATATCCAATTGCAATGCAATTTTCAAACTCTATTATCTAGAAAACAAAACTGTAGATTAAAATGAGGTAAATACAGTATATACAGAACATCATTGCACCCCTTTTCCTGTACTGTGTCCCACTTGTTTGCACTGCTATATATCATTCACGATGTGCCAACTCTTCCAACAAAAAGAATTTATTCACAAGCGCTCTGCATTGTGTCCTTCTATAGAAAGCTGCCACAGTTTGCATTTTATATCAGCAATAGATTTTTATTAACTTAACGATTTACTCCTGCTTCATGAATGCATCTCTACGGAGAGCTGTTGGAAATCACCGATTCAACAAGCCACTATGGTAGCTCAGTGCCTATGGCGTTGCGGTGCTGAGCTCGAGGTCAAAGGTTTGATTCTGGCAGTCAGGGTCACATTTCGATGAGGTCTCATTGCAAGAACACTAGTGTAAGCTTAGATTTAGATGCATGTTAAAGAAACTAAGGTCCAGTCCAAATATGTCATTAGAAACTATACAGCAGGAAATTAATTATTTCCATGAGCTCTTTAGTGTGTGCGATGCAAAGTTCCTTCACATAGAACCCACACCATGTTTCATGAAACAGCACAGAACTTCCACATGTTACATAGCCTTATAATTACAAATAAAAGGGCAGTACAAACCACGGTGGGAGCCACAGCCTCATCCCGCACGGCTGCCTCTAATTCTTTAATATTGCGGCAGGTAGCCGAGGAAGAACTGGAGGCACCGTCGACAAGGCAGGCTGAGACACTGCACGGGTCTTGTCGAGAGGCTGTTTCATCCAGCCTCTCAGACACGACCCGTACTTCATGCCTCAGCTGCTCCAGCTCATGCAGGACGTCCCTGTTCTGCTGCCGCACCTCAAGCTGCACCCGCAGCAGCATCGCTGAAACACAAAATTATTTACTTCATAGCAGAAGCGGTACATTTATGGCATATTTGGTTGTTTCAGAGCACTCTGGTAAATGCAAAGTATCAGGATTTGCACAGGTCTCGGTGACAAAAATTCATAGGTATTTAAATACTTTCAAGGGTGCTTCCAGCAATAGGAGAGATGGAACCATTGTATTGTGTCTAATGGGGAGTACCATATTTTCCGGTCTATAAGTCGCATCTTTTATAAGACTCAACCCCTCAAACTGGCAGCTTTTCCAGAAAAAAACGCAAATAAGTCGCACCGGTGTATAAGACGCACCTCTTCGTTCGGTAAGCATTAAAAAAATTGTGACGTTTCTTCCGTGAACGTGGGTCACGCGCAAGCGTAAGGGTGCTTCTAGTTCACTGTAGTAAGGGTACCATATATTTCTGCTCCAGGCGCATTTCTGCCGTCGTGGTTGCCGCGATGTTCCGTATAAAGTCCAAGGGCGATAAGGGGCGATAACATCGTCTCCGTGCGCCATACCCTGTATGTGCGGGTGAAAGCGTCCGATGGTGAGCCGAATCGCGCACAAGGGAGGAAGGCGGGAAGGCCGCTAACGGTGGCGGTTTGAATGCTGGTAGCAACTGCGTAGTTTGCACAGCGGCGCGCGCTGTATCGTGACAGCGATTTTCAGATGCAACGAATTCGGGGTCGGCCGACTCGCGGTCGACCTGCCGCCGCTTGCGTTGCTGCTCAGTCTTCATCGCACAGCGCTCGGGAACTCGATCACAAGAAGAACCCGGCACCTCGATAGCGCGCACAGAACTTGCAGCAATTATGTCAACCAGCGCGCTTCGCGTGGCGTTTTTGACGGCAGTTTTTCCGGGGAAAAAAACGTACATAACTCGCACCGTTCTAAAGACGCACTGACGAAAAATTCAGAAAAAAAGCGCGTCTTATACACCGGAAAGTACGGTACTTTGAAGGTGACCACAATATGTCCGAAAGTTAAATTATTTCTTTAAAACATATGGCAAGAACTTTTGAGACAGACCTTGTACATCCTTGCGTCATCATTTTTGATGAAGCATCTCAAGATTGGAAAACATCTGCCTGCAGAAACTTTGCACCATACCAGTGGCACTTATGATAGCCATTGAACATGTTCTCTTCATAAACTCAATGATGCGAGAGGGCCGTTTCAAATAATGTACCAATTTGAAAGCCTACAGCTTTTTTTTTTGCAGAATGATACAGATAACATTTCTGTCATACGTTTAGGTGTCAAGAATGAACTGAAGAATGAAAGCAACCTCGAAGTTATTCGACGTTTATGGGCTGTGTAAAAATGTAAAGAAACTCACACATCATCTCCTCAGAACCTATAAATTCACCTTCCAAACTTGCGTGTGACTAAGGATCACAGCTCAGCATACGATGGGCCATTCTTCAGATCATAGAAACTCTCTAAACTTCTTGCGAACACTTCAAACTTGAACTTGCCCTCCTGGAAGAGTTCTAGCACGTAGCCTCTTTGATAATTACTTTTAAAGGGGCCCTGGACAGCCCTTTTCCAAGATTTGAGAAACACATTCTGCTGCTGAGTGCAGCATTTTTCCAAGGAATACAATTTTAAAAAATGTTTGAAAAGGCCTCATAAACGAAGGCATGCGGAGCATAATACTTACTTTCCCTCTTAAGCCGGGGCAGTGTCAGTAGCAATGACAGGCCTATCACACCTCACCTTTACTTTTTCGAAGGAAACTTATGGTAACTTTTCAAGATGGGTATCAGACAAAACTTCTAAGAATGATAAAGTAGTGGCGATGCATTGGCAATTGTCGATTACCCACTTGCTAATTCTCTCTAATAAATCTGACAGGGTATGAACACAAGTAATTTGTCAAAAGAATTGAGCACATAATGCCTACTGGAAGCTAGCCAGCATTTAAAAATATGGTGAGGAGCAGCCCACTGGAAAGCTATCTTTACAGACTGCTTCTTAGCTCCTCCCGCTACATGTAGAACGTGTTTGCTTGCCAAGATCAAGGGGTGGTTCAGTGCTGCTTTAATGCACAAATCGCAAGAAGGTCTCGGTTTATTTTTCAGTGCCATCTGCTTTTAGAAATTCATTGCTCAATAGGCCAAAACAAATGCCGACTTGTGCATATTGATCTGTACAGCAACACATTGACAATCTTTCCAGCCACATGCAAAATAAAAGTGCTACTACAGCCTACTTCCTAAGCTGACTCCAGCATATTCCATTCCATTCAAAGGTTCCTGCTGAAGCCTATAGATTCTATGGGATCAACTTTTGTTATACCAATCCTAAAATTAATTCAAACTTGGCTGGTCATCGCACACATGTTCGACCCTAAATGGTGACCGCATTAGTTTCGAGAAGCCTAATAAAAAGACCAGAGCTGGTCAGTTAAACACATTGCATGGTTATTTTATGGAAAGCTTATGGGGTACAGGTAGCTCCAGTCGAGGTGAAGCAGCACGCCCCTCTTCACCATGGCCAGCTTCAATGCCTAAATAAATGTTTATGCACGTACATTTATTTTTGAGCCACTATATACTAAATCAACAATTCAGAAATTTTCAAGGCAAAGGTATAGTCATAAAAGAAAAAGTGGGCTGTTTAAGTAGCATGGAGATTTTTAAAAAAGAAAAAGAATGCAGCTACTTAAAAAAAAGTTCTCTAATAAAAGAAAGAACATTTTGATCCAATATACTCAACCATACACCACCATTTTTTGGGGACAGATAGAGAGCTATGCAGGAGGCAAGCACATGTCAACACAAGGTTATATTAATCTGGAAGTGACATGTACGGTATCCTGGTAACCTTTGTTGCATGCACTTCGACTTTCCACTTTAGCCTGAAGCTGTCACCTCTAGCTTCCTGGTCAGCGCAGTTGTCAGAGCGACTGCTCTGTAAATGTAACCCTGCTCTGAGTTTGCCTTCCCCTTTCACATAAGCATGAGCATAAAAAACAAAAGAACACTAGCAATTACCCGACAGCTCCGTGGTGTCCACAGCCGACTCGCATTCCGCCTTCTTGGCCCTCCTCTTTGCCTTGTCATAAGTGCCTTTGAAACAAAGTAAGAATATTCAAACAGATTATAATAGACACTAGAACAACAAGCAACCTGTTAAGCTGTGCAGGCTACATTCAACAGACAGAGAGAGAATTTTAATGATGCAAAATGCAGAGAGGTCGGCCTGAGGTAAATTCCTCTAGCCAGCTACTCGGCGTTGGGGGAAGGGGAAGAGGGAAAGAAAGAGGGAGATATAAATAAGATATTTGTGACCTCTGTGAATGCCCACAGCAAACTGCGCAGACATTGTGAACAAGCTGGCACAGCTTTGATGACGTCAAGTATCAGTGGTACAAGTTAACATAACTCAGGAACTGTAGAATGACACTGAAGAATTAGTTTGTCATTGTTTTTATATTCTTTGCAAGTTTTCTGTCGCGCCCACCGCCACCAACAGTCAGTGTTATTACATATCGGAGACAGTCAAGCACCTGCAAATCTCAATAAACAATGAATCATTTATTATTACAAACCCCTTTCAACGCAAAAATGCAGATTGCATTTGGTATAACTTGGGATGGCAACATTCAAACTGGCCAAAAGGTGCAAGCCTCTTGGTGCACAGTTTTTAAAGTTAGATGTTTAGCAAACTATGCAACCTTTTAAGGCAGGTTTACACCTGCAAGATATCAGCCATAAAATGACAAGAGTGCTGTTAATATTCAAGCCATTGGTAATTTTACAGATGTAGGCATTGCAAGCTAGGCGGGGGAAAATTATGCATAATAATAAACAGCGAAGGCTTGTTTACTTTCCTGTATGTGCAACAATGGTGCTTGTCAGCAATAATTGCAACATTTTCAACAGCTATACCAGAGTGCATCATACACAAACTTTAATTTAAAGAAAAAAGGGGGGGGGGGGAGGCAAACGAACTGTGTTGGTCCTGACCACCGTGGTCTTAAAGGGACACTAAAGAGAAAAGTACTTCTGCATCAGTAAATTACTGTTCAGTCAACACAAACAAAGTGCATGTTCTTGGAGTTTGGTTGAAAAAGTGCTAGTATTCATGGTGCACGTCATCCAAGTAGCAAAGTAATGAGCAACTTTTTATTTGTTCTAATTGTCAAGATGTTAATTTGCAATGAGCATCATAAGCGACACCAAAACAAACCGTTTCCAGCGAGGAACACATTGCTGTGCTTATTTTTTGAGCAATGAACCCCCCCACCCCATGAAATTTGAAAAAGATCATGTGCATGGAATTGCAGGGCCCTGAAACTGTCTTAGTGGGTAAGCAAGCTGGCCCTGTCATTGACAATAACATAAATATTCTTAACACAATGCACCAACAGCTCCCCGATATTATGAAATACCAACATAAAAGAAATGCACTGCTCCGAGTGGTTAGCCTGCGACAAGCAGTTTACTTTCCCGCGTGCCTCATAATCGAAACTGGTTTTGGCACGTAAAACCCCAGAAAGAAGAACAGTTAACTTTCCCCGCTGAGACTGTTGGATGGCACAGCAACCTTTTGCACACGGGTGCATTGACGCATGGCAGTTTTCATACTTGCGAGAAAAAAAAGAAACATGATGTGGACCATGCTAGAAGCATGTCACTCTAATATATCATACAACTTCCTGATCAACACCCTAACATATAGATGACTAAATTATAAGAGTTAGCTATAACTAATTAGGTGCCAAGGGCTAATAAATTACTGGCCATTTCTCAACTGGACTCTGAATAACCTGCACTTGGTTTTATTTTTGTAAAATTATCTGTGTATTTTTAAAGCTTGTTACATAACCGCTGGGACACTATACCATCAGGGTTTTTTTTGTTGTTGTTACAGAGGGTAGTGGTCACAGGTACAAGGATTAGGTACAACACAATGTCATT
Source organism: Dermacentor silvarum (assembly GCF_013339745.2). Lineage (NCBI taxonomy): Eukaryota > Metazoa > Arthropoda > Arachnida > Ixodida > Ixodidae > Dermacentor > Dermacentor silvarum. The sequence goes on along the minus strand of NC_051161.1, from coordinate 97,818,656 downwards.
CCTACTTATCCAATGTTAGCTGTTGCAATAATACGAGAAAAAAGAACCGTATTAATGCGACACAATATTAGGTCAAAACAAAAGGAAAGCGTGGTACAGTAACTGGTACATTTAGCATATGAGCACTTAATACAGCCATGAGACAGTGAAAGGGCTGCAACAATACATTGCAGTTACTGCCCTCATAAACTCATAATCTTGAACTTGAGCTGTTTGGAAGAGATGACAATACTACTCTTTTGATTTACGTGGTATATATGAATTCAAGGTACAAGTTCAACAGTCGGTTAAGACAGCCGAGCATAAGGTTAGCCGTGATATGTACGTCAAACTTATACAGGGTGCGGAATAATTTCGCTGCGCCTGTTCGAAAAAAGGTTTTGCACTCATCACTGCACTGTTCTTGCTGAAATTTTGCAGAACGATCACATTTTGGGGTCGCCTTCATTGAGTATGACACTTATCACAGTTAATTGCCTGGTGTTTTTAGAAAAAAAGTGAAAATCTGCCTTCATTTGTGGGGATGTGACCTGCTGCAACGAGAGCACTAGCATAAACTTGTGTCGCTGCCTGCTGGCAGCTGCAGAAAGCAGCTGGTCAGGGAGGTTTGCCACATGTTCCAGGAGCAGGCAACATGCGGCAAACCTCCCTGACCAGCTGCTTAACGAAACTTAACACCCATGAATTTTGTATATGTAATGAAATTTCGGTCTCACGAAGAACAAAAATCGTCTGTGTGGAAACGCGACTGTCACGAATAAGCAATTGGTGCAAAAGTTAGGTGCAGAACTATTACTACTGACGTAAACCACCTCATGACTTGCCGAGAAGCGTGTTGACTGCTGCACATTATCTCATAATTTCTGCCTAAGGAAGCTGGCATGACATCAGAATCGCCGCGCGTATAAGGAGTCATTCTGCGCCTAGTCTCCGCGTCGAGTACGGCGCACGCTGCAATTGAGAAGTTTTTTTTTCTATGCACCGAATCTGTTTTAGAGGTTTTGCTAAAGATCCCTGCGTGCCACAAGCGCTCCGCTATTTACATGCGCCGTTTGATTCATGTGGTCGATCCACTGCATAAGGCTGGAGCTTTCTGTGCAAGCATGCGAAATCGGCGGTTTCATTAGAGCACGTATCCTTTTGCACGAGGTACAATTAAGCTCGTCTCCCATCGAGAGCAAAGCTAGCGGAAGGCGGTGAAAGTTTACGCTAAGTTGTGAACAACACGTGGCTGAAGCGAAGTGTTACATGCTTATCTCATACTGTGGCACTAACACACACCACTCGTACTGGACGAACAGGGAGCCATTAGGCCACGCCGAGCACTAAAGAAGTCTCTTGATTATTTTTCAGGTGCTTTAATGTTCGCATAGAATCCACATGGCTTTGTTTGGCACCACCGCAGCAGTGACGTCGGAATTTCTCGCGAAAACGGCTAATTTATTTCCTGGCCGGCACGGTTGCGTGTAGACTCCGCTGCCGTAAACGATGCAGGAGATGGTGCTTGTGGCCGGGTAACACGCGCATAGATCCCCGACAGACCTCTATATCGCGCAAGTCGTGCATGAAATCTACGCCAGCGTCTTTCTGTGCATCAAAAAAGCGGTCTAGTCAATGCCATTCCGGAGTATATAACATGCGCGCATGATTGAACTCATGTCGAGCGCACGTAGTACGCGACCGATCGGCCTAGCCAAACGTGCGCTCGCTGCATATTTGGCACGCGCCATTAACTACGTAAATACTCGCACACGACGTTGACCCGTAGATGAGAATGCACATAAGGTACAATCACGACAAGAAAACTCTCGTATTAAAAAATGCATACTCACGCACACGTTGACTTCAGTCTCCTCGGTTACCACGTTGCGCACAAGGCAAGGCTGTCGTCGATGGCGATGGCGCAAATTCCGGGACGAAAGGAGGGAGAGAGGAAATCGAGAACCGACGCTCTTTTTTTGCGCCACCTCTCGAATCGCCAGTGCAAAAAAGTACATTATTATTTAATTAATTACGGCGGATGATACGCAATAAAAACAAGCATACCGGGAAGCGCGTTCAAGTCGCGTGGGTCGCAGCAGAATCATTGAATGACAAAAACGAAAAAAATGTATATTAAAGTTTGTATTAATTCGATCCGCAATCCAGCTTTCCGTGGCTGTAGAGTGTACTAGTGGCTGCTTCGCTACGGTTTGCAGGTGGTGTAGGTGAATCGAACGTAGCTTTGACACGTTCTATTCACCTGTATTAACAGCTCATTCGTTTCAGCGGTGCAGCAATGGCGCCTTTGAACACTCTATGAGAAACCCGCCGTTCGTTTCAAAATATACAGGAAAGGTGCAGGGCTGGTTCGCGATTTTGCTGCGCCCTTTCTACTGTCGGTGCCGACTTTGTGCAGTCGTGCAGGTACAGTGTCCTAGAATGTACACATACCTTATATTCTAATACACTGTGGTACAGGTGCGAAGCAGCAGCGCAGCAGACGACACAGCACACATGCACAAGCGCCGTTAAAACCCAGCTTACGGGTATCTGCCGTGTCTAGGCAAGCGCGGGTATATTAACGTCTCTGAAGCCGATTACACCAGCAGCTCAAGACCTATTTAACGCAAGCCGTGCACATTGGTCGGACAAAACACACACCTGCACCGGGTCTGCACTTCGGCATTCGTTTCGTGTGCCGCGCTTTTCGTGAATCGGTGCGCGAACTGGTTCACAGTGGTGCAGGCGAATCGAACAGGTCTTTAAAAATCCGTTCGCCTCATGGAAGAAAGGGAAAAAAAATGTCGCAGTTTCGCCCGAAAGGCGAAGCATCAATGGCGATAGCGAATTAGCAGAGAGCTATTCGGAGTAGGGATAGTAGCTTTATCGGCTGCATAAAGCTGGACACATTCACTTACTAACTGAATTAACAAGCGTGGTGTCAGCGCGCACAAGCACACATGAATAGATCACACTCGATGACCGCAGACAATCACTGTCAAAACGCTGGCAGCAAGCGCAGCTGCCGCAGCGAGCGAGCGAAGGTTCGTGCGGTTTATCGCTTCAAGGGAAAACTGAGCGGCCGAATGCACAGCGCATACAAAGGTCAGAGCCGTTTGGAGGTCGCTTGCAAGATACGGTGCGCGCGACAACACCGGCAGCCCGTACCGGCGCAAATATAATAAAGAACCAAGCGCAAAGCGCAAAGTACATGAACGCATTTGTTGGCAGAGTAGAAGCCGCCTCTGCCCCCCCCCCCCTCTCTTTCGCGCTTCCTTCCCGCTTTGCTCCTTTCGCGTGGGAGATTGCGTCGCCAGTTCCCCTTGCGCCCGGTTGGAAGATTTTATGGCCCTCGGACTTTATACGAACCTCACGACGACGACGGCAGAAATCCGCTTGAAGTGTCCATATAATTGCTATCGCAATAAAAACTTCTTTCATGGAGGAAAAAATTTTCTTCCTCCATGATTCGATTCGATTCGGCTCATGCGTTGGCAGGTCGGCTGCTCCTTGCTGTGACTGACTGCCCCACTGCACTGCTGCTGTCCACGCTTTCGCCTCGCTGTCATCTTGCGTTTTTCGGCATGGGCTACAGCGTTGCGGTTTCGGCATCTGACTCATCCCTCTCGCTCATCATGCCCTCCAAGTGGAGGAAATGTCGAGTCGTAAGAAAGGAATACAACAAGATAATGAATGAGCTAGGACTCGCGCAGCTTGTTGGCCTTCCTTGTCCAACGACGAAGCTGCAAGCTTCACCTCTGCAGACAGTTCTCGTGTAGAGCGACTTTCGCCTCCGAAGCCGGGAACCAGCAGACAATCGTGAAGTTCAATTTCCACGGATGACAGTGGTGAGCCTCCGTTCAAACGGTTGAACGAGCGGTCGAGAAGTGAAGCCTTTGTTGACAACGTCTGCAGACAAGAAGCTCTTTTTGTAGAATGCCAATCATGTAGTGCGGGTACGTCCTCATGTGAGCACAGCGACTGATAGCAGCTCAAGTGACAAAGGAGGTCCCCAAGGTAGCGATTCAAGTGATGAGTCTGATGACTTTCTCGCTTCATACAGCTTCACTGGGCCAGATGAGGGAATAGCCTTCACTTGTAGTCCAACGCTCTCTCATGTACTTTCCGAACAACTGTCTGCAAGTGAAGAGCTTGCTGTAATTGCTTCCAAACATAATATGACGCATGCATGCATTAACGATGTCCTCGATTTCTGCCGGCGAAGAGGCATCTCTGACCTTCCAAAAGATGCTAGGACAGTTCTGAAAACTGAGCGCAAAGCTCAGGTGGAGCAAAATGGTTCATTTGTGCACTTTGGCCTTGCAGAAGGAATTCGTCAAGTGTTGCAGCCGGGGCAAGTAGTTCCCAAGTGAACTGAAGCTTCAAGGCAACATTGACGGAGTCCCTCTTTACAAAGTAGCCAGCTTGCCTTTTGGTCCATTTTGGGCCGCATAAAAATGTGGAGGCATCACCGCCATTTGTTGTCAGTGTGTACTGTGGTGCAGGGAAGACGCTATGTCTGCAGGATTACCTAGAGCCATATGTGCAAGAAGTCTCCGACCTAACCTCTGAGGGGTTAAGCATAGGAGATGTTCATGTTCGGGTGAGCATTGGAGTCATGGTTTGCGATGCTCCTGCAAGGAGCTACGTCAAATGTATTGTTGGCCACACTGGCTATTATGCGCTGCGAGCGATGCAACCAAAAAGGGCAGCACATTGAAAACGGGGTGACATTTCCCAAAGTTCATGCAGCGCACTGGACAAATGCATCATTTCGATCTCAAGTAGACAAGCAGCCACCATTCTGGTGTTTTCCAGTGATAAGTGCCCTGTTTGTGCTAGCTTAATATATTCTGAAAAACTGACTCAAATATATTCTCAATTCATTTCGTAATTGGCATACTTTAAATAGAGCTGCATTGTTTTAGAACAGAAACCAGCATAAAATCCAGGAGGGCAGAAGCAAAATAAGTGACAGGACAAGAGTTAGACTTGGAGATATTAGTTTATCTTCACAATGCCCAACATGACATTTTTGACACACAAGAGTTCGGTAGCTCAAAATGCTGATATAAGTGTGGGAAAGTTAGCGAAATTCACGCTAGTGTCTTCGACACTACTGAACCATAGCTTAAATTGTAGGTAGCTCAGATAGTAATTTACTAATTAATTACTAGTTATAAAGAATTTTTTTCAGGTGGGGGGAGGATACAAATGTACTTTCTAGGTGACAAAGTTTAAGTTGTTTTTTAATCTTTTTTATTATTTGTTTGTTTTTGTTTTGTTTTAGCAAAATGGGTTTTAGGCTTTCAGGGGTTATTCAAAGGATATATCGCAACTAAATGTTTTGTATGTGTGATTCCTGCAGCCACATCTCACCTTAACAAGGTTCATACATTATTCTAAATGTCTGCACTCGCCTAAACAAGGTTCAAATGTTATTCTAAATGTTTGCATTCTTTATCAGTGAGAAAAACAGATGTCATGCTTGCATGTCAGGAGCTGTGTTTCTTAATTAGTACATTTCCAGAAGCTCACTTTCAAGAGTGTACATGCCTTTCCCATTTCATGCACATCATAAAACTGGAGGTATAGCTGCATTCACAACAATGAAAGAATTCTTCTCTTCTCTGTTGTGATCACCTTGACGTGCATATTGCTGTCCATCTCATTTTTTTCACAGTCACTGTGCCACCACATCAGTGGCACTACTGAAATATCCATCAGCTTCCAGGCAACAAATTCCTTGCAGACAGCTCTATTTATTTGATTGAATGCATCACTCCTTCAAGGCATTAATAACAACATGCCTAATGCTTGAAAAATGAGCTGCAGTGAGGTGCAGCAATGTAGTTCTGCCTAGATTTCAACATTTTGGGGCTAAGCCTGACAGTGACTACACAATAGAGCACGTTGGTCATCATTCAGCACCTTGCCTATCTAAGCCTCGCATCTTAATGGCAGCAGCCCTGGCTGCTTCCACACATGTGGAAAGCTAGCGTGAACACAGTATATAAATCTGCATCTATGCATGCAGCATGCACATCGTCACTGGAGCAGCATTTTGGTGTGCTGCTAGCACAATGGAAGCACCACATTAATCCACCCTCCATTTTACATTACCTCAAGCTGTGCCATGGAAGATGAGAGATGGCACGATTACTGTATCTGTGATGCGTCATGGCATGTCCTTATAGTTGTCATGCACGTCATATTCGACATGATGCCCCTTATGAATGAAGCATCAGCTTAACCACTGCCGTGCAGTATAGCATAGGGACTCTAAAGAGCAAAACTAAGTAATCTTAGACTGACTTAGGTGACTTTTACTGCAGAATATAAAGGCCAATGTTTGTTTTTTCTTTTAATGTTGTAATCTGGATCAACGTGGTAGTATGAAATATTTCAGTGGTTCCCTCATATTCAGGATGTGTTAAGACAGGGGAAGCACTTAAAAGTTCCTAAGGTTATTTTTTTCGCTTCTTTAGAATGAAGTCATCTTGACCAGATAAACCAAGTAGACCCGAGTAGGTCTTGGTCAAATTCAAGACATCACAGTGAGTCTGGTGCTAGAACTCACCGACAGCACTACCACCATCTTACA
>NC_051161.1:97789328-97811970 GCF_013339745.2 Dermacentor silvarum | reverse complement strand
TTATTCTCACCTAAGCGGCGATCTTGCCTCTAAGTTTGTCGAACGATATGCCCTGTACCCAACAGAGTGCCCTGGGAATCTACAAACTTTTGTTAGTATCAAGAAGAACGCTCTCGAACCGATCTTATGCTGCTCCGTGTTAGGTAATGATTCAGTGTTTATTTGAAGCACCAAGGCACGTGGCTATATCCGCCCGTGAGCCTACTGTAACTCTATTGCAAATATCGGAAGCTTCACTGCTTTGCAGATGCCGGCTTGTTTTCACCTCATCACCTTCCAGGAGCGTGCACGTGACGTTGCACCTAGTTACGGTGGCCATACTTGCAGTGCCGTCGAGCTTAAAGGAATGAAGGGAGGAAATAATTCGGGGCTGGGTAAAGAACTTATATTGTGAGGCTTAGCGTTCTGTAACAGCTGTGGATTACGAGGGACGCAGTAATGGAGAGCTACGCAATAATTGTGGCTACCTGGAGTAATTTACCGCGCACCGAAAGAACGACACAAGCGTTTTTGCATTTCCGTCGGAATGCGACAGGGGTGGTCGAAACGTTAAAGCCACCTTGTTACAGCGGTGACTGACGTTGAAAAAAACGAATGGGCTGCTTGAAATTTCGTATAACAAGGCGGGATGTTGTCGGCGTGTCGAAGCTTACAACGGCACCATTCCTAGCCTTGAAGGTCGATGTCTTCACGCCAAATGAACATGGAATAAGTGCGATTTGGCCATTGCATCGTGCGCAACAGTTGTATGATCAGTCCCACCGCAATGATCACATTCTGCTATCTTGTAAGCAAGTGATTATATGTGCGCCAGACGAGCCGCATTCACGAACAAACTTCTTTTGGTTATGTCAAACAAAAGAAAAAGAAAGCACCATGCATACTGTAATCAAGTGCACCAGCTGAATTAAGTGGGCACGTACGATAGTGTTGTGCTAGGCACAGGAAGGTGTACCATGAAGTGGTTGGCGCTTGCTATGAATATGCTTGCCTTCATAGCAAGCGTCAGGACGGTGCTTCCGCCGCCAGAGAGTGATGTTACGGAGTGATCAATACATGGATGAACGCGATGCTTGACAGAGCGATGAAGACGACGACGGAGATGCTTCCACGTGTGCCGGATCGGACATATTTTGCCCTCTGCATATGTTTTGTAAATATATCCTCCGCCTCCATCTCGCTTCCGTCACAATATATATATAATATTATCAACTGAAAAATCACTGGCGCGCAGCTCTATTCGACATTGAACAATATGCACTTGGCTATCTTCGCGTGGAACGGCCCGTCCTTTGTTTAAAACGCGATGTATGATAGCTAGCCAACCCTGTATATATAAATGGTTAGGTTGTGTCAGTTGATGAAATTATGCTTCGGCTTAGACGTATAGTTCCGGAACCTCTAAATGGGAAAACTATATCAAGGATTATTATTCAGTGGCCAATATACTATTTCTTCATTTTCGTATTGGTGAGGTTAGCACTTGTTCTAGCGTCTAACATGTACGAGGACGTTCGTATACGAGGTCGTCGGTATGAGGTTGGTGGTGTATTTTTTAAGTGCTTTGTTTCTGAAGCGCTGCCATTACCAAATGAAATTCCTTAATTTCTTTAAAAGTTCGTAATAGACTGAGCAATTGCTTCGCAGCTCACTTGTCGACATCGACCCATCTTATATACTGCTCTCCTGAATTTGAGGTAGGGTTTAATTTTATGTGTCTCCTGTTTTACGTAACATTATGAAATTATTGTATCTGTACTTTATTAAAGACGCATGTGGGATACATGACGGTCCTTCGCAGAACATAACGCAATAGGAAGTGGATCTATTATTTTATCTGTGCAGCTTTAGCCAGGAAGATGACTTCAAGAGCCGTTCACTAAACTATGGCTTAACGCTGATGGCAGATGCTGGTTCAATGAGGCTCCCGAGTTTCGCGATCGTCAAAGGAGAACGAAAAATGGCCGCCCACTATCAATGGTTTGAAACGCTGATTTCGACGCCTTTCGCGCCGCTCACGCAAACACTGCACCATCCGACAAGGAAGAGGAGAAACTATATTTTTGTTTTCTAAGCCGCTTGCTTTTTTCCCTCCTGGCGATGATTTTTAAACGCGCTCCGAAGTTTCGTGATGGTCAAAGCAGAACGCAAAAAAGTCCGGCTCCGAAATAGATAGAGCAGCCCGAGGATACGCTAACTACCGGGCCCTCAACACATCCGCTGTAGAGGACCTAACGCCCATCGATCCCGATTACTCGACTATATTGAACTACTGTAGAGGGAATCGTATGCTCTACCCACCGCCCCACAGAAAACTAAAGACTGAAGAGGCCACCGATCTGCGTAGGCTACAGACAGGCACCTTCGTCAGCTTACAGAAACTACACAAGATACACCCCTCAGCCTTTAGAGACATGTGCCCATGGTGCGGGTCAACACCAACCCTGTACCACATAACATGGGAGTGTACATCACACAACATCGAACCTCACATACCAAATCCAAATAGAGATCAGTGGGAGGCACTGCTGGCCAGCTCAGACCTAGAGGACCAGATCCTCCTGGTCAGAAGAGCTAACAGGCTTGCGGAAGCCAGCGGAGCCCTGAAATAGGGGCCCCGACCATAGATAAGCCTCGCATGAGGCCAGCTGAATATTTTATTTTAAAATAAAGTTTATTCACTCACTCACTCACTCCGGAAACAGCGCGCGAGCTTCGGGAGATCGCAGATATCGTGATTCTGCGGCCTCTGCGGCTGATCTTATCAATACATCGGATAGCAGCGAGTTAGAGGGCACTGACCTTTCGTCGGACTTTGAGTCTGAAAGCCACGACGACGCAAACCAGCCCGCAACCTCCGCGGCTGCAGCCCGGCACCCAACTGTAATGCGTGCAGTGAAATTTTCGTAGCGACATACCTGTTCGATAAAAATTTTTACGGAGATAGTGCCTAATAGCCGGCAAATACATTGTGTATATCGCATATTTTCATACTATTTTTTAGCAGATACAAGACTGCCTTTACAAAGTTTGTATAATTTTATCGCACAATTTTAAATTTAACAATTGATATCTTTTTATGACATACATCTCGTTAATAAATCTTTTATGCGTGAAAAGAGCACTCATTTTGCTTTCTGTTTATGCATTGCATGAAATATTGAGTGCAGTAGATCCTTCAGAAAAAAAAACAACTCCCGTAACATAAAAAACACATATTTTCCCCATAGTAGGGAAAGATTGAAGTGACATGTGGTGCGCAAAATACGTAAACATTCCACATTTTTCATTTATGCGTAGTTTATTGCACGAAATGTGGGCGTTGTCATCGTAAAGCGTGAAGCACTTTGATCCTCAGTGAGTGCTGATTCAATTCTTGCGGCCACCACCAATTCCGTCAACGCCTCCAACAGCGCCGCCTAGAGCGGCAGCATCATTGGGGGCCATGATGATCATAGCTGAAAACGCAGAATGCATAGCAAGGATGAGTTAGTCAATTACGCCTCCGTTTTGGAACAAATCGGTCTTCGTTAGTGAACGGCATGCGTTTTAACTGGGATCGCTGTTTTGATCAATCAATAAAGCAATCAGTCCTTCAATCAATGAATCAACTACATAGTGGTTGGTACTCAGTATCATACAATGATTATGTTATACCAATTATCTATCAGTATTGAAACTTTTACGTATCACACAAAAAGAAAGTTGAGTACAGTATACCTCGTTGCATTTCAAGCAGACACTTTGCATTGTATTAGAAAGCCACAAGGATAGAATACAAACGTAGCGGTTTGTGGAACGGATGAATGTAGTACTTGCGAATTCGTATTAAACGAACGAGATTGGTTGCTTACCACTGAAATTTCTTTCGAACTTTTTTTCTTCATATTTTACGGGATATTATTAATGGATCTAGTTATGTCTGACTAGTATGTTCCTGAAATTATGCACTACCACTCCATTGTTATATTCGTTAATTATTTGGTGACCCTGTTAGATTTATAATTATTACAACGAACAACGAAGACAAACCAGAGGCACGAAACGAGAGGACAATACACAATAATAATTATGAATCAATACCAACTAGGCCAATTCACCATCCTCTAAAATCCTGCCTCATCATTGCACTACCAAAAAATTTTATTCTCGAATTTTACATGCTAAAGCCACGTTCTTACTGCACAGCATGTCGTAGTAGACGACTCAGGATTAATTTTGACCAACTGGTGATTTTTATCGTGCCCCCAATTCACGGGTCAAGGGCGTTTTTGCATTTCGCCCCCTCCAAAATGTGACCGCCGATAGGGGTTTGATGTCATGACTTTTGGCTTAGCTGCGCTACACCATAGCCGCTAAGCCACGATGGTGAGTTAGCTGCATAACAATTTCCCACCACGACTTTTTTCTCATATACATTACCGTAACCGCAAAATGCGGTACCAGTTGTAAGTATAATATAACTTCGCTGATAAATATAACAGAAGTTGACATGGCACGAGTACCTATGGCAATAGCAACAGCAACAAGAAGGTCCACTCCCAATACACGGTTCATGTTGACAGGCGCTGAAAAATAAAGTACACAGGTTATAGTCCAAGACCAATAAAACATAAAAACATTGCTGCCTCAGAGGAATATTCTTACCACATACCAGGTTAGCCCTACTATAATCAAAGCTTTGTTTCTCATTCATTACAGCGTGAGAAGAGGAATGCAAACCATCTTTGTCTGTTTAATTCGAACATATTTTCACCTGTGTAGACGTCATTCGCTTTTGCATTTTCAAATTCATACATCAAAAAGACGGAAGTTCCTTGTGCAAACAATCGCAATGTCTAGAATATAAAGACAGTCTATTGCGTTTCAATTGTTACTTTAAATTACAAGTTGGAATTGACAATTGAAGCTAAGCAGTACGGAATTCACGTTTGTTGAGCAGAAATGGTCAGACTAGCACAACTTTTGTGTATTCCAGGTTTAAATTATGCTACAAGGTGCATGAACGTCTCTACTAACATATTACATGAAGGGTGTGTTAAGCACTTCGGGATGGTCTTATCTCAAACGCCAACGCGCTCTTTTGTCAACTCACTATTGACACGTACACATGTTTATCTTTCACCGGTGGCCGCTTTCAACATTGGCTGACAAATGTTAAACGTTATCGCTCGGCGCAGGACGCGCCTGCATTGGAAGCTTCTCGGACGTTATCAATGCTTCTGTCCGTCGTCTGTGGTCACCGACGCCCATGTAATCTGATTGTATGAGCGACGCGAATTGTCTAGAACTTTCTGGAAGACACGCGGGCATCAGGGATTAATCTCGAACCTTCGATGACTCAGGTATAAAAGCCGACGCGTTTCGCCGCTGATCAGATTTCGACGATCGCCGACTGTGTTCGCCGCTATCGTTGTGCTTCAAGTGTAACTTGCTTTGTGGGCACAGGTTCGCCCAATAAAGAATCAGTTTCGTCATTCCCAGTTTTACGACTGTTTGCTTCATCGTCACTACTACGTGACATCTGGTGGAGGTGCTTTTATGTCCTTGTACCGGACCCCCCCGTCCAGCCGTGAGCCAAGCCCACACCGTCTAGAAGACGTCGACGCCTACCCCGACCAGCGAGCTAGTCGCAGGCTACTGAACCTGCCACCGGAGTACGAACCCCTACCTGAGAAGACCAAGAGGACAAAAGTCATGACCTCGGCTGCCGCTACCATGACAGCCCCTGTGCCAACATCTGCGGTCGTGATGCAACAATCCAGGGAGCCGCCGACTTTCCGCGGTTCGCCATGTGAAGACGCCGAAAGCTGGCTGGAGGCATACGACCGGGTCGCTACGTTCAACAAGTGGGACTGCGACGAAAAGCTGCGCCATGTTTACTTCTCTCTTGAAGATGGCGCCAGAACCTGGTTCGAGAATAGGGAACGTTCACTAACAACCTGGGACCTCTTCCGAGCCGCCTTCCTGGACACCTTCACGAGCGTCGTCCGTAAAGAAAGAGCTGCAGCCTTGCTGGAAAACCGTGTACAGCTCCCGAATGAGGGCATCGGTATGTACACTGAAGAAATGACTCGATTGTTCCGGCACGCCGATCCAGCTATGCCCGAAGACAAGAAAGTTCGCTTGCTCATGCGGGGAGTTAAGCAGGAGCTATTCGCCGGACTGGTACGGAATCCACCAACAACAGTCCAAGACTTTCTCTCGGAGGCTACGACGATCGAGAAAGCACTGGACATGCGCAACCGGCAATACAATCGCCGTTCGACGCCACACTACGCCGAAGTCCAAGGACTTTCCGACGACCTACGAGACACCATCAGGGCGATAGTACGCGAAGAGCTGCGGAAGTTGCTACCGTCGTCGCAGCCTCAAGTTGCTTCCATCGCCGATATCGTGCGGGAGGAAATCCAGCAATCGCTAGGACTTCCCGAATCGCCGCAACCCCAGCCGGAAGCGACGACATACGCCGCCGTCGCCCGTCGTCAAGGCCCCCATCCGCGCTCGCGCCAGGGCCCCGTAACGCCGCAATTCCGTCGCCCAGCGCCGCCGCCGCAGCCAGCACGCCCGCCCGTCGCCCAGCGCAGCTACCCGAGAAAAACGGACATTTGGCGCGCCCCCGACCACCGCCCGCTCTGCTATCACTGCGGGGAAGCCGGCCATGTCTACCGCCGATGCCCATACCGCGAGATGGGCCTACGAGGGTTCGCCGTCAACGCGCCACGTCCACAGCTTGGCGAGCGACCACGTGACATCGCCGACTACCTCGCCGGAGCTCAGTGGCAACCACGACGACCCTCACGCTCGCCGTCACCAGGCCGCTACATCTCGCCCCATCGCCGTCAGTACACCGGTCCCACTCGGGGCCGATCTTCCAGTCCTTACCCGGGAAACTAAAGGCAGCAACCGATGGAGGTGCGGTTGCTGTACGACGCAATACCGAAGATCCTCCGCCGCCGACGAAGAAGATTCGCGAATCACCACGACGAGGTATCAGCACACCGCCTGGCAAGAGCCCTAACGACAACACTTCGCCGCCGAAAGAAGACCTACCGACGCGACGTAGCAGCAGCGGAGCAAGCCGACGCAGCCGTGATCCGACGCCACGACTTAACCGCAACGCCAGACGACGGTCTACCAACTTAGACGTGCTAATCGATGGTCATCACGTCACTGCTCTCGTCGACACTGGAGCCGACTATTCCGTCTTCAGTGGCCCGTTCGCCGCCAAGTTGAAGAAGGTGAAGACTGCCTGGCAAGGACCCGATATCCGTACAGCGGGAGGCCACCTAATAACGCCGGCTGGAATCTGCACAGCACGAGTCACTGTGAACAACCGCACTTACCCGGCGAGCTTCGTAATCCTGCAGCACTGCTCCAGGGATGTCATCCTAGGCATGGACTTTCTAAAACAACACGGTGCAGTCATCGACTTAAGGTCCAAGTCGGTAACGCTTTCAACGCACAACGCGATACCACCGGATACAGACATCAGTTACCATGCCTTGAATGTGCTAGAAGAACAAGTCACCGTTCCGCCTCGCTCCAGCGTAATGATTTCCGTCGGTACCGAAGTGCCTGCAGACATGGAGGGCGTCATCGAGGGCGATCATCACTTACTGCTCGACCGTGAAATTTGCGTCGCTAGAGGCATAGCTGAGCTACGTGCAGGGAAAGCAAGGGTGATGCTCACGAACTTCAGCCCCGAATACAAGCACATTAACAAAGGCACCACGGTCGCCTACATCGACGAAATAGTACAAGCCAGCAGTGCTTTCGCCTTCACGGATTCCAGTGCACCTGCAACGACGACTATAGTACCTGAACCAACTTTCGACGTCAATCAGAACCTTCCCAGGCATAGGAAAGAACAACTAAAAGCTCTGCTCCTGCAATACAAGGACTGCTTCTCGTCGTCGTCAAAAGTTAGACAAACCCCTGTCGCCAAGCACCGCATCATAACCGACGAAAATGTCCGCCCACTCCGTCAGAGCCCGTACCGAGTTTCGGCGCGCGAACGCGAGGCCATAAGGCAACAAGTCGACGAAATGCTACGCGACGACATCATCCAGCCGTCCAAGAGTCCGTGGGCGTCCCCCGTGGTGTTAGTGAAGAAGAAGGATGGAACCCTACGTTTCTGCGTCGATTATCGTCGCCTCAACAAGATCACGAAGAAGGACGTATACCCCCTCCCACGGATTGACGACGCCTTGGATCGACTCTACAACGCAAAGTATTTTTCGTCGATGGACCTCAAAACCGGCTACTGGCAAATCGAAGTCGACGAGAGGGACCGGGAGAAGACTGCCTTTATAACACCAGACGGACTGTTCGAGTTCAAGGTCATGCCGTTTGGTCTTTGCTCGGCACCTGCGACTTTCCAACGCGTCATGGATACAGTACTGGCATGCTTGAAGTGGCAGACTTGCCTCGTGTATTTGGACGACGTCGTTGTGTTTGCCTCAAGCTTCGAAGAACACCTGCGGCGCCTTGAAACAGTTCTTCAAGCTATCAAGACCTCCGGACTCACGTTGAAGCCAGAAAAGTGCCGCTTCGCATACGAGGAGCTCTTGTTTTTGGGCCATGTCATCAACAAGTCTGGAGTGTGCCCTGACCCACAGAAAACGGCGGCCATCACTGAGAAGGCAGTGCGTAGATTTCTTGGCCTGTGCGCCTATTACAGGCGCTTCGTCAAGGATTTTTCACGGATCGCCGAGCCACTGACGTACCTCACGAAGGCCGACGTCGAGTTCAAGTGGGAGACGCCGCAAATCGAAGCATTTGAAGAACTGAAGCGACGCCTACAATCGCCGCCCATCCTTGCGCATTTCGACGAAAACGCCGATACCGAAGTCCACACCGACGCAAGCAGCGTAGGACTCGGCGCCGTGCTTGTGCAGAGGACTGACGGACTAGAAAGGGTTGTAAGTTACGCTAGCCGGTCGCTATCGAAGGCGGAATCAAATTATTCCACAACAGAAAAGGAGTGCCTCGCCATCATCTGGGCTACATCAAAGTTTCGCCCCTACCTCTATGGCAGGCCCTTCAAAGTTGTGAGCGACCACCACGCCTTGTGTTGGCTAGCTAACTTGAAGGATCCTTCAGGTCGCCTCGCACGATGGAGTCTGAGACTTCAAGCATTCGACATCACCGTCGTTTACAAGTCTGGGCGAAAGCACTCTGACGCCGACTGCTTGTCTCGCGCCCCCGTCGAACCGCCGCCACAGGATGACCAGGATGACGACACTTTCTTGGGACCCATCAGTGCCGACGAATTCGCCGAACAACAGCGAGCCGACCCGGAACTAAGGAACCTTGTAGATTACCTGGAAGGCAAGACCGTCACTGTGCCGAAGGTGTTCAGGCGAGGATTGGCGTCGTTTTTCTTGCAAAACGACATTCTCCTAAAGAAGAACTTCTCGCCTCTCCGAGCCAACTACCTCCTCGTGGTACCCTCAGCATTGCGTCCAGAGGTTCTGCAAGCTCTCCATGACGACCCAACGGCTGGACACCTCGGTTTTTCCCGCACGCTCGCGAGGATGCAAGAAAAATACTATTGGCCTCGCCTCTCTGCCGACGTCGCCCATTACGTAAGGACATGCCGAGACTGTCAGCGACGCAAAACACCGCCGACAAGGCCAGCCGGACTTCTACAGCCGATCGAGCCACCTCGCCGACCGTTCCAGCAGATTGGGATGGACTTACTGGGCCTTTTCCGACGTCGACGTCCGGGAATAAATGGATCGTCGTAGCTACGGACTACCTCACCCGCTACGCCGAAACAAAAGCCTTGCCCAAAAGCAGTGCTGCCGAGGTAGCCCGATTCTTCGTTGAGAACATCCTCCTGCGTCACGGTGCCCCAGAAGTCCTCATCACCGACAGAGGTACTGCCTTTACGGCAGAACTAACTCAAGCCATCCTGCGATACAGCCACACAAGCCATCGCCGGACCACCGCCTACCACCCGCAGACGAATGGCCTCACCGAGCGCCTAAATAAGACCATCGCCGACATGCTGGCAATGTACGTCGACGTCGAACACAAGACGTGGGATGTCATCCTTCCGTACGTGACCTTCGCATACAACACGGCCGTGCAAGAAACGACGCACATGGCGCCGTTCAACCTCGTCTACGGAAGGAACCCGGCAACGACGCTTGACGCCATGCTACCGGACGTCACCGACGAAGAAAATCTCGACGTTGCCACCTATTTGCAGCGTGCCGAAGAAGGTCGACAGCTCGCCCGACTGCGCATCAAGAACCAGCAGAGGACCGACAGCCGACACTACAACCTTCGACGACGCTACGTCGAGTACCAGCCCGGTGACCGTGTTTGGGTCTGGACTCCGATACGCCGACGAGGACTTAGCGAGAAGCTGTTACGTCGCTATTTCGGACCATATAAGATCACCCGACGTATTGGCGCACTGGACTATGAGGTCGTGCCAGACGGCATTTCGCAATCACAGCGGCGCCGGGCACGACCTGAAGTCATCCACGTGGTGCGTCTTAAGCCTTTCTACGCCCGCTGACAAACTTAGGTACTTTGTTATTGTTTTTTGTTATTTTGTTTATTACGCATAGTTTTGTTTTCGCTTTCGTGTTTGTTTGTAGCATCGGGACGATGCTTTTTAAGGGGAGGGTATTGACACGTACACATGTTTATCTTTCACCGGTGGCCGCTTTCAACATTGGCTGACAAATGTTAAACGTTATCGCTCGGCGCAGGACGCGCCTGCATTGGAAGCTTCTCGGACGTTATCAATGCTTCTATCCGTCGTCTGTGGTCACCGACGCCCATGTAATCTGATTGTATGAGCGACGCGAATTGTCTAGAACTTTCTGGAAGACACGCGGGCATCAGGGATTAATCTCGAACCTTCGATGACTCAGGTATAAAAGCCGACGCGTTTCGCCGCTGATCAGATTTCGACGATCCCGACTGTGTTCGCCGCTATCGTTGTGCTTCAAGTGTAACTTGCTTTGTGGGCACAGGTTCGCCCAATAAAGAATCAGTTTCGTCATTCCCAGTTTTACGACTGTTTGCTTCATCGTCACTACTAACCACAAGTTTACACTGACGCCTCAATTAATGCCACCTTACTGCATTTACCGCGCTCTTCTACGCTTAAAGAAAAGCACGATGTGTCGTCTGTGGATACTTTTGCACGTGGTCATTGCCATCAATGAAGAGGCCGACCGACAACCATCTCGCACAGATAAGTGATGCATTCGCTCAGAACATTGCTTCCTACTCAAAGATGCTCTTCAGCGAATCCAACGCCACCTACTTGAACCTCACCAATATAGTTGAGTATTTGTTGCATTATCATTTCCGCCACGTGGCCGAGGATTATCTGGCTGCTTTAGAATAATGCGGCTAAAAGTCAGTGTAGGGTACGTCATGGTGGCCGAATGGATGCACCGACAAGGCCGTCACTCTGTGCATTCTGTTCTTCGTGGGGTGCAGCAGGAGCACTTGGTAACCTATCATTAGATGGTCGCTCCTACTACACCCAGTGAAATTCGCTTCATGCAAACTACAACCAACTTCGCTTACCACGTGCGGCAAAGAATGACACTTGACTTCCCGTTGGTTATGGTAACAAACATGATCAGGAACGCTGGCCCAATCTATCATTCTTTAAGCTGACAAATCTGTCATCCTGGTTATAGCCTGACATGTTCCTATAATTTCTGTGGTAACTTACGGAAAAGTTTTAGCACGCCAAGTGCCACGTATAGAATTTGTCACGCACATGCATGGATTATCCTTCTATTGTTCTCAATATTTTTTTATCACATCGTCTTTCTCCACTCGCCATGCCCGTGCCTCTAACTTTCTGCTGTTCTTCCCACAGCGTTGTTTTCGCATAAACCCTTTCGCTTCTAGAGCCGGTCGGCGTTTTATCCGTTCTGGTGGCGGCTGCCAGATAGCTCTTCTCATCTATAGAATTGTTTTTTCTATGAAACACATTAATATTATTATCATTACAACGATATCTGGAATATCAAGGACAGCTGTATAGTTGCGCTAGTCTAAAGATTTCAGCAAACACACATAAATTTGCAGCTTCCCGCCTTCAAATCTAAAGTTGCAAAATGGGCCTTCCGTCTTTTAATTAAAAAGTTAAACATTGAATTGTTTGAATTCGATACCTGGATTCTCACTTTTATGCAAATAGTGTCCTCTTATTCAGGTAACCCTCCTCACGAGGCGGAATACCACTGTATGCTCAATGTGACTTTTTTGGACTTGCCTGACTCAGATTTCTATTTCTGTTAAGAGCCAACGGTGAAAAGGTGATTGACAAGCAGCAGTACTAGTTATCAGTGGTATAGTTTGGAGTGTGTCAGCTGGAAATCAGTAACGTCTGTTTTCCTAACATTCGGGATGATTTTGCCAATACGATATGCGGCACCACTAATACACTTCTAAAATTATTTCCATAAAATAACGATCCTATCAAGAAAACGTACGTGCCGTAGGCAACGGTCGTAGCTTTCGATATAAAGAAATATTTCCCTCTCTGTTTGCTGCCATAACTTGTCTCAAGCACAAGAAGACTCTTCGTGGCTTACGTTACCGTTGATTAGCACAAATTTTATAGCATCCCCCTCAACTTTAGTACATAAACATAGTGCTTTCAAATGCCACAAAAATTGTGCTTTTGCCAGTGAGTATTATCTAGGATAATCATTAATTATTTTGTGAGCAGACTGGCGCGCCTCATCGCTTTAGCATTTTTCTGATTTCCAACTTGCTGCGCCGTCATGATTGGTGAGAGACATGCTTTGAGCTATTTTATTTTTACGATAAGGACAGCCTGGAAGATACTATAATACACTGCAGGCTCGTTATCTCTCGTGTAAATTACTGATGTGTTGAATGGTGACCGAGGATAGAAAGAAACTGAGTAAACTTTAGATATAATGTCATTCTGCACGTGCTTTTCGGATCATGCAAACTGACGTAAACCATGGATAACAAGTTCACAAATTTAGCCTATTACAAGGCGACACAGTAAGAATTTTAAGCCTCTAGTGTACATAGCCGCTTACTCACCTGTACTCTTACGGCAAGCGTTGAATGACGTTGGCAAAATGGCTGGTTTAAGAGAAGTTTCGTTCCAGTGGGCCTTATATACCTGGACGAATTGTTCACGTATCTCCACAAGGCTAAAATATAAAAGCAAAAAAAAAGTTTATTAGAAAAGTTAACGCCGCACTCACGACAGATTGCACTAAAAGCTTCATCTAATCTTTATGGAGAGCTCTTACGATGCGGCTCATGCTATAAAAAATAATTGCAACCCAATATTGAAAGCTTTCTCCAGTAATTGAGCAAATTTACTTTCTATGATTCTCGCTGCAGTGATTGAAAATTGCCAGAGTACTCAGAAAATTTAATTTGGCACACCACTTGACATTCTAACGTAACACTGAAAGCTACACAAACAGGACGTCATGCAAACAATTTGACGTCTCATTTTATTGCTTTTGAAGAATGCGCTGGTTTTAAAGGAACTAATTTGATAAGCCCAATCGAGCTGTCTCATTCTAAAGATTGATTGTATCTGTAATTGGCGCAGATTTAATTTGTTGTTTATTCTTAGGAAAGAGCAAGAACCTTCCAGATTTATGAAAGGGTGCCAGGTGCCTAGTGTACAAGTATTCGATCAAAACGTTCTGGAGAGAAATGAAACAAACCAGATAATATTTCAAGGCGAATAGCATTTTTTGGCTACTTCAGCCGTTTCGAGCATATCTATCTACCTATCTATCTGTAGGTCGGTCGGTCTATGCTAATTAGTTGTGTTCGTTCCATTGTCGTCATTCTAGCTTCGGGATATCTTCTAAACATATCTTACTCTGGTCATGCTATCAGCGTCACGCTTTCTGCCTCCATCCAGTTGCCCAAGTTTGTCATCTGACTCTTGTCATTCTGTAGTCGTCATCGACTGTAGTGCGACCCATTGGTCCATGCTCTCTCATATCTTGGGTGACCAGGTTTTTTCGTGGTCGTGATGGCGTCTTAGCCGTTGCATTGTCGTCAATCCAGCTTTGTCTTCAAGCTCTCGTAATGCCATCGTCATGCCGCCATCGTCGTCATTTCGTCGTCTTCCCGCTGTCGTCTCGTCCATGTGATCACTTCATTACGTCATCCAATTGTCCTCATCTGTCGTCATACCACCTTAGTCAATTTATGGACGTCAATCTTTCTTCTTCATTGTATTGTAATTCTACTGTGGTCACTGAAATGATTATGACGCCGTTTTGACGTCATAATCGTGAGACAGATAATCTGAGGTCTCTATTGTCAGGCCATCGTGGTTATGCCGTGGTGGGCGCGCCGAGCGTTACTAGACTAGCGTCAGTTGTAAAACTCGGCGGCCTTGCACGGAACCGCCACCCGCCCGCCGCCTTCATGATGCAGCCGTCGCACCCAGCTTCACTTCCCGACTAGCCGGCTACGCAAACTGGCCGGACGAAACACGCGGTGCAGCGTTGGTGTACTCTGTGGTCGGCTGTCGACGGCGGATTTAAGCAAGCATGTCATCCGCGAAACTAGAGCCTTCGCCGCGTTTATTTAGGATATTAGCAGACGATGCCGACGTGCTGCGTTCCTGACTGCAACAAGCGGCTATCGAACGATGCCGACAGTTCGGCGCGCCACTTGTTGCGTGATCCCAGCAATGCGACACTTCGCTCGGCGTTGAACAGAGCGATTCCTCGTGCTGAACGGCAACTCTCTGCGAAATCCATGGTGTGCGATTTACACTTTCATGAGCAGGGCATCTTAAAGTGTTTGTAAATATTATCAATGGACAGACGGTTGAGGTGCCACGAGACAAGTGAACACTTGCCGAGGGTGCGGTGCCGAAACTGTTCCCGAACCTTCTCTCGCATCTGTCGAACCAACCGGGGAAAAAAACGCAAACGAAGAGAGTTGTTTGGTGACCCGTTCTGGGCCATCTAAGAAGAGCTGTCAGAGAATACGCTGAGTCTTCTTGGGGGCCCTTCGCGCTTTCAGGAACTGAGTGCACGCATGATTAAATTTTTATTATTATATTATATTATATTGTGTAATCTTTTGCTTCCCCGCGTAATGGTCGCAAAACCCCGCGTAGCGATGACGTCACTTCGCGAAGCTGCCCCTCGCATCACCTTGCGATAGCCATTAATAGCTAATAGATAATCGATCGATAAACAATAAATTCGGGAAAATGCTAGGGATGATTTGGTAGTCCTTAGTCTAGCGCAAATACGTGGCCAATACCTCTTGATTGCCAATCAATAGCTAATCAATAATCTATCAATAATCAATGAGTTCCGGGAAATGATGGGGATGACTTGGTAGTGCTTAGCCTCGCCCAAATACGTGGCCAATACCTGGCGATAGCCTGTCAATAGCTAGTCGATAATCAATGAATAATCAATAAATGCCGGAAAATGCTGGGGATGGCTTGGTAGTGATAACCCTAGCAAAAATACGTGGCCAATACCTTGCGATAGCCAATCAATAGGTAATCGAGGAATAATGAATAAATTCCGGAAAAGCATACCCGTATAAGGTTAGGACCAGCTACGTTTTTTTTCTGTCTGTTTTTCGTCTTTTGACTGGTGTAATCCTCAAGAATCTGTACCGACTGACACAGATCGCAACACCTCCATTTCTAACTTAGTTCCACCCCTCAAACATTAAAATAGGATCGTACAAAAGTAGATAACTGTGTTTCGACTTTTTAAAGTGCACGACAAATATTTTAGTGAATCGATTTATCAATGAAAAACCCTGCATGAAAAGCGATCATTCGATTAAAGGTAAAATTAATCGTTCATCGAATGAAGAACTTAAACGACCATCCCTATTTTTGATAAAACCACGATAACTAACATACGACGTTTCTGAGCGCTCCTAGTGGCATCAACGGCTTCGCTGTTAAACACCTGTAAGAATTTCTCTCGTGCAAGACAGTGCTCTGAAACGCATGGCTCGTTATGCACGTCGCGTTGCAACAATTTATATATTAGGAATGAATAGGTGAGTCTTGCTCTCTTTTTTTGGACCTTTCCTTCTTTTCCCACGTGTACTCTGTGGTAAAATTTAAATAGAAATATCAACGCCTCATTTTCGATCAATATTCCGCAATGGTCGGTACAATGGACCATCATGTGTCCATTGGCGCAAGTCTAAGATGGCAGGAGTCTTGTCATAAGATTCCTTGGGGGCGTACGCTGGTCGTTTGTAAGCCCGGGCAGCATCCAAGAATCTAATCTAGAATGTGGTCGGCGGCAGATGTGCGGATGCGGAGGATGCCTGCGCACCAAATGTCGACGTCGCCCGGACAGCAGAATACAGCAGGATTTATTGTGACGCCCACACGTATCCTCCTGAGCGCGATCTCCTCTAGATGAGTTAAACCGTCTAGAAGATCTAATCGACGCGAAGGAAACAAATGCACTTATGGAACGCCGTACCTTGTGCAGAAATAATGTATTTGCTGCATGCAGTTGAAACAACGGTCGGCTATGCAACATCCTGTAGGTGAATAGTGGCGTATGTGGCCATCTGGGCTGGCACGGAGTTGTGGGTTCATTGTACACGAAGATTGCACGGGAACAGTTTAATGTGATGCGCCATGTCGGAAGTGATGTCAACAGATTCAATTACTTCTGGTCGCAGCTTTTTGACGCCTTGCATGGAATTCGTAACATACTTTCTGGAAAATCGCAGTGAATGTAAAGTGTCACAGCTGATAGGGCGTTGTGGATAGCTACCAACTCAGCCTCGACAGAAGGAAACAGCTCCTGTGTAATACAGAGCATGTGTGGCGTTCATCTGGGAGAGGTATACCCTCAAAGCCTTTGTGCAATATACTGCCATTTCGAACTGCATCTACACATTCTCCTAGCGCATTCGTTGCAGCAGAATTTTAGGCAGCTGACATTTGGGGGACCGAGCATTTGGGGTACCTCAGGGGCGTCGGGGGCTGGTTGTCACTGGCCTTTCTCAATTGACTGGGCCCTGATGGAGGTGACAACAGCCGAGTTGATTCAGCGCCGAAGTATCGTGGTACTGCCGCTTCCGCAGGGGTAGTTTGAAATTTTCTACTATTACGTGCGTTACGGCCTTCGTACGTGAGTTCGTCGATTGTATTAGGCGGCACTTCCTATTGAAGAGGAGGAAGAGGTATTACGCGAGGGATTCAGCTTATCGTTCACACCCCCTCTCAGTTGACAATTTTGAGCCCGTTCCAGTCGGTGATAGAGTGGTGTTTAAATTCGGCTTGACTGACCAATCTTGGTTGCATTTAATCAGCAAAACCATTGACATATTGTTTGGTGTGCTGCATTATCACAGGCGCTTTTTCACATGAAGAATTATCACCACTGTTAATCTTATCAGGCTCTTTCATGTTGAACATAGGTTACTAGGTGAAGCATCTTGCAGATGGATGACCGACCATCGCAGATCTGTCGGTTGTCTGCAGTGTACCAAGGATTTGCGTAGTGCGGCTGTGCCCCGAAAAGCAGCGTCGCTGGCGGTCGAATTGGTTGTTGAGGGCTCAATACAGACAGAGGACTTGGCTTCATGACAGCTTTCGCATACGTTAAACGCACGGCGACAGGTGTCGGTTAGCAGGCAAAGGGCGGACCTGATCTTGTATGAGCTGTCGGATGGTCGGAATCAGATAGTACTTAGGCACATGCGTGCCTAGGAAAAATGAAAGCTGTCGTGCAACTTCATCACGCACAATTTCCTTGATCTGTGATAGGAACGCAATGTGGTCGCCGCCGATAGTAAACGCGGCGAGGCAATCGTCTGTTGACATCGGCCGCGAAGTTAGACGTGTTACTTGCGTAGTCCGTCGAAGATCTGGCACAAGGTCACGTGTTGAGACATGGTGCGCGGCTCCTTAGACAGCCACATCCGTAAGGCGTCGTCGTCTATGCCTTTCATGATGTGCTTTATCCTGCCTTGCTCAATCATGAAAGGATTCACGCACTTGCACAAGTCAATGACGTCTTCGATATAGCTCACGAAGTTCTCGCCCTGCTGCTGTCACGCTCGTGTAGACGCTGTTCAGCGCCAAGTCTGTGCACAGCAGGTAAATCAGTGTCGCGTGCATGTCACTGAATAACTGAGACTGCGTTGCGCATGTAACTCAGTGTCACGTGCACCTCTCTGGGAATCTTGGAAACGTTGCGTATAACATCTATATAACGCTTCCAACACTTGTTTCAGTATTAACAGCGAAGCTGTTTAACCTTGAGGTAATCCGGTGGTGTACGCAGAAAACTCCTCCGCCTGGCGATGACGTCACGGGCGTCGCCTAGCAACGGAGCGCCACGTCCTCGCCCCGCCGCCGCTACGCGATGATGATGATGATTTATTTGCATCCCCTTTGAAACGGGGTGGCAACAAATAGTCACCTAGCCTGCTTATTTAATCAGGTATACTACACATGTTCTTTATCTAGCATTTTTGTATACCTCTCATTATCTTTCTTTTTCAAAAATTTAGCTTGTACCGCTGCCTATGATTTTAAGAGATCAGGTCGTATCCATCTTTCCCTGCTTTTTTCCACCAGTACTCTAATCGTCTCTTGCTGATCTCTACGGCTGATCTGTTTATGTTTCCTTCCACTTTAAACCCAAGCGCTTCTGGGAGTTCCACGTTACGTACGGTTCTCGCTGGTTGGATCCCGTCGCATTCCATTAGGATGTGCTGAGTGGTCTCTGGATCTTTACTGCAGCATACACATGTCTCATCTAGTTCCGAATATTTGTTCCGATATGTTTTCGCCCTTAGGCAACCGGCTCGAGCCTCAAATAGCAAGGCACTGCCCTTTGTGTTATCGTACAGATTTTCCCTTCTAATTTCTTTCTTCTCATTCTTGTAAATCCATTGTCCTTTTCGTTTCCATTCTTTGCATCCAATTCACGGTCTCTATTTCTCTCACTTTCTTTCTGATGACCCCTGGTTGTCTATTTACAGTTTCGATTATCCTGTACTTGGTTGCAACTTCCTTGACCTCTCCTCCATTCTGTGTCCACGCTTTCATGTAGAGATACTTGTGCACTTTAGCCGCCCATTATTTTCATTCATGTTCCTGAGCCTTCTTCAAAACTAATTTGCTTTGTGCTTCTCTGACTTCAAAAGAGGCCCAACCCATGTCTCCATGCACTGCCTCATTTGTCGTATTACCGTGTGCTCCCAAAGCCAACCGGCCTACTGATCTTTGGTTAACTTCCAAACCCGCCAATATATCCGATTTTAAGCATATAATGGCATTTGCGAATGTTAGCGCTGGCCCCATTACTCCTTTCCAGATTCCACGCACCACCTCATACTTATTGTGGCCCCACAGTGCTCTGTGTTTCATTAATGCTGCATTCCGCTTCCCTTTATTTTCAGATTATCTTGGTGGTTGCTTGAGTAATTCTTTCCTTCGTTTATGTGTACGCCGAGGTACTATATTGCTTCACTATGGGTATTACTTGCTGTTGAATTGACACCACGAAGTTACTCGTGGTTCATTAAAGATCATAATCCCTGATTTCTCTGTGCTAAACTTAAGGCCTAGATTTGTCGCTGCGTTCCCACAGATATTCGCAAGTATCTGTAAATCTTTTATTGTCCGCTAGTAGCACAATGTCGTCTGCGTACATCATCCAGGGACCTTCTGTTGCACCATTTGTCCATTACGCATGTAGGATAAATCAAAACCTAATTCGCTGTTTTCAGTCGTCTTTCTGCCTTGACGTAAAGCGTGAACAACAATGGTGACAGAGGGCATCCTTGCTTCAATCCTTGGTGAATTCCCACCATTTCATTTCCTTTTCGACCTTCCATGCCACTTGTACTTGGTGTCGATATATCTCCCTCAGCAGCTCCACGAAATCGTCATCTATGCCTTCGTATTGAAGAATATCCCACAACAATTCCCTGTCTACGTGTCATAAGCTCCTTTAATATCTAGAAATGCTACCCATAAAGGTCTTTTCTGAGCTACTGAAATCTCTATGCACTGAGTTAGTACAAACATATTGTCTTCTAAGCGTCTGCCTGGCCTGAACCCATTCTGTAGTTCCCCCAATACACCAACGCTCCCGCCGCAGCGCCACCTAGCGACACCTTGCCTAGCCTCCGCAGCAGTGCCGCTCGATCCTCCGCCCTATATTGACCCTTTCCCCGGCACTCCATGGGCGCTGCCATGTTTGATCACGTGGTGACGCGTCCATTGCGTGCCTCAACTGCCTCCGTTGCCACCGTGTTTACAATGCAACCGCGTGACGCCGGTGCGGCGCAGCAAACCTCCGTTTCGACGCATATCGGTGACACGAAGCTTTGGCCACCACTTTAGAGGACATGTAAGTGCTTTCAGAGCTCATTACGCCTTGTCCAAACGGCGCGAGCAGCGTATACGGTGCTTGTACTAAAAGCGGGGCTAGAAATCCATTGCAAGCTGTCCATACTTCCGCTTATGAATTAAATCAGGATCAGTGTGCTCTTCCTTCTTTATTTGGCAAACATTTTGAAACAGCAGCTTGTCGTGTTTCTGACTGCAGTAATGTTCTTCGGTGCGGCCACTATCTGAATTTTTTCAGCCGAATCGCTTGCGGGTGTGCTCTCCTGCGAGATTTGTTCTTGTTGCGCACAAAGCTTGGAATGCTAATGTTCTGTACTTTGTTATATAGCTTGTAGCAAAGACGTATCATCGCTAGTCCCTCGCTTATTCTGCGGACCGTCACGAAACGTTCAGCTTCAAACGTTCGTGTCTTGTCGGTGTAGTCGCCGTCACTCATGCTTGGGCATATTGATTCAAGTGAGCGCCCATTCACTTATTCTTGATACGTTGGCGATAGGGTGGGCGTAAGTTTGCGTGCGAGTAGAGGTTGGTGTGTATAGATAACGTGCGAGAAACTTACTATGCCAGTAAGTGGCGCTATACTTGGTTTTGTAACGATCAGTACTCACTTTTAAGGCTCATTAACACTAGGCGGATCCGACGCCGATTTTGGTCAGCTGCCGACTGTTGGCGACAGCGTTTTCCTTCCTTTAAACCGTTGGCCACCGACGTTTTCCGTCCTGTAAACTGCTGTCGCCAACAGTCGGCAGACCAAAATGGTGTCGTGTCGGCCTGGTGTGAATAAGCCTCAAGTGCCGACGTTCCGGAGTTGAAGTCTTTCTTTGGAGGTTAGCTATATACAGCGCTGGTGAATGAATTATCGCTTTTTATCCTCGAGGAAAGCCGTGCATGGAGAGGGGCCGGCAACAGAGGCAGCCCTAATGTAGTAGCGGCGACACAGGTTGATTCCGTTTCCTTATATATTCCTTATATCGCATTCTTTATATGCGAATCACTATTTTTGCAGCTAACTACCGCACACGTCTTGCCTCCATCGTTACACATTTTACAGCATGAATTGGGGACAGTGCATTAGCGAACACCCAGTGCATTTCCGACAGCTGATCGCACAGTAGCAGGGCAGAAGCAGTATGCTTTTGTATTCGTGCGCATTCGCTGAGGCAACGTATGGCGCGCCGCCGAAAGCGCCATCTCGTTCCTCTAAAGCAAAATGCTCCTCGAAAAGGGTCAATAGGACGCACGATACTTACTTTGTGACCCTAAGAAAATGCTTTGCCAAGCGAGGAGCCGTTATATTCAGTATGCACATTTTCTAAGCTTTCTACAAAAACTATATTCACGAATTATGTTGTTGCCTTGAAGCTTTCTGTCTATAGTAGCTTTGTATTTGTAGCTATTTTTGGCTTCTTCCACTGCACATTATGTTTTAATGAGATGGTTGCAAAGACAAATAATTCCTTGGGGAAACACCCGTGTGACCAAATATGTGGTTGAATATTTAGTGATGACAAAGGCGCATTCACTGAGACTGCCTACAAGGTACATCTTACGTTAGGCACGAAGCCAGCTTGAATGCTTACTCGTCTGTTTCGTTCAGTATGAATGAAATGTGGCCGCTGACAGGGCGACGTAGTGTAGGCAGGACGACTGTGTTTTGTCAGTGAACATTCACGATGTCATCTCCATCACGAAAACCACAATTTGTTCAAAGAAGAAGCTATTAACTTCCTTCCTAATGAAAAAATGATGACAAGACGTTTATTTAGCAAGAATGGCGTTTTTTCCTGCACTTTTAACGGAATGAGTGAATGAAGTGTGTCGTCTGAAGAGACCGCTTACTGCCAAGAGTGCTATGTAGAACCGTGTTTAGCCATGTTTCTGACAAACGAAGTGCTTAGACTATCGTAAATAATTTCCTGTAATCAGCGTCACTGCCTTATCGCTATAATTTATCGCTACAAATTAGTTACACGGCTCCAATCGGAAATGTGTGTTTCAAAAAAGATCTCTAAGAGAGAGAGAGGCTTTATTAGAAAAAACAGATTTTTGCAGGCGCGTATACAACCGCTGGCATACTACTCTGTATAGGCATGGGGAATGGGATTAAAAGATTCAGAGGAGAGTGGGAACAAAAGAGAATAATAAGAATAATATGAAACGCGCAAGGGACCTGATGCTAATATTTTCAGGTGAGATGGCGGGTAAATTTGGATTTTCTATGTGAAATTGTAAATTTCATAGCTTCGAATGACCAACCTTTTG
>NC_051161.1:97732891-97789228 GCF_013339745.2 Dermacentor silvarum | reverse complement strand
ACTCTCCTTGCCCACCGCTTTGCTGCCATTTCTCTCAATCGCTCCTCAAATTCTATCTTGCTGCTGGCTTCCCTGCCCTCGAATGACGTCCATCCCATGTCACCCTGTACCCCCTGATTTGGTGTATTTCTGTGTGCTCCCAGAGCCAGTCTACCTACCCCTCGCTGCTTAACTTCCAACCTTGCTCGAACCTCTGATCTCATGCACAGGACCGCATTGCCGAAAGTCAAACTAGGGACCATCACCCCTTTCCAAATCCCTCTCACCACTTCGTACCTATTGTAACTCCACAGTGCCCTATTTTTCATCACAGCTGCATTTCTGCTACCTTTAGCCGTTACATATTTTTCATGTTCCGTTAGGTACTCAGCCCCATTGTTTATCCACACTCCAAGGTATTTGTACTTATCCACCACCTCCAGCGTAACCTCCTGTATCCTATGCTCGCTGCCCTGATTATCATTAAAATTCATGACTGCCGATTTTTCTTTACTAAACTTCAAACCTAAGCTATCTCCCTTTTTACCACAGATGTCCATTAATCTCTGCAAGTCTTCCTTGCTGTCAGCCATAAGTACAATGTCATCTGCATACATCAGTCCTGGTAATGACTGTTTAATCCATTCTCCCTGCTTGAAATAGGAAAGGTTGAAGCCAAGTCCGCTCCTCTCTAATTTTTTCTCTAATCCTTGTAAATACAGCATGAACAACAGAGGTGACAGAGGGCACCCCTGCCTAAGCCCCTGCTGTATCTCTATAGGCCCAGATACCTTGTTTTCCCATTTTATAAGCACCCTGTTACTTTTATAGATATCTTTTAAAAGATTTCTTACTCCATCTTCCACCTCTAGAGTGCCCAGTATGTCCCACAAATCCTTTTGGATTACACTGTCATAGGCTCCCTTGATATCCAGAAAGGCAAGCCATAGGGGCCTGTGTTCCTTTTCTGCTATTTCAATACACTGTGTCAATGAGAACAGATTATCTTCTAACCTTCTTTGTTTTCGGAACCCATATTGTAGTTCCCCCAGCACCTCCTCGCTCTCCACCCATGCCTGCAGTCTGTCCTTTATAATCTGCATCACCACCCTGTAAACCACTGACGTCACTGTTATGGGACGGTAGTTGTTTATGTCGGCTTTGTCCCCCTTTCCCTTATATATCGTGCTCATCCTGCTCAGTCTCCACCCGTCGGGGGCTTTACCGTCCATTAACATTTTGCTCACTGCCTTTCTTAATGCTTTCTTAGATTTTGGGCCCAATGTCTTTATCAACATAATTGGGATGCCATCAGGACCTGTCGAAGTGCTACTAGGAACCCTCTTCTCTGCCCTTTCCCACTCGCTTTGTGCCAGTGGAGCCACTGCACTGACTAGTCCATCCTCACCTGATTGAGCACATGCTATGTTTCGTTCTTTAAATTTTTCTGTCATCATTGTTCTTATATGTTCTATTGCCTACACCTTGAGCTGTAACTATAAACCTCTGCTCTAGGCTAGTCTTATTACTCATGGAGTTGAGATGTTTCCAAAATTTT
This sequence comes from Dermacentor silvarum, assembly GCF_013339745.2. Classification (NCBI taxonomy): domain Eukaryota; kingdom Metazoa; phylum Arthropoda; class Arachnida; order Ixodida; family Ixodidae; genus Dermacentor; species Dermacentor silvarum. The sequence goes on along the minus strand of NC_051161.1, from coordinate 97,787,691 downwards.
TTCGCTGCTTTTCTATCCTTTTTGTTTACTTCTCACAACCATTGGCTCCCCTTTCTTCTGATCTTCTCATTGATCAAATGGGATGCTTCCCTTCTACAGTTTAAAAAGTTATTCCATTTTCTGCCTACATCAGCTTCTGGTTCACCCCTCTGCTTTGAATATCTGTGCTCCCTGGATGCTTCCTGACGTTTCTCTATGGCCTTCTTAACCTCCTCATCCCACCAGCTCTTGGGTTTACGTCTTCTGTTCCCTTTTGTGCTGACTCGTACCTTAGTAAGCTCTAGTTCAAATAGGCCTGTTAAAAAATAGGCCTGTTAAACAGAATGGACAGAATGTCCATTCTGTTTTTGTATCCTCTGAAATTACTTCCTCAATTTGCTGGGTTGCTATTTCAAGCTGCTTTTCCGAGTAAAATATACCACCTGGTTGTTCATCTTGCCTCCTACCTACTTTCATTTCCCTTCCAAAACTCACCCTAATACGTTTGTGATCACTACCTAGACTTCTGGAGCCATATTCATCTATGCTCGAGTGGGCGATTGCAGCGCCGCCGCTTCTTTCGCCACCGGCGGCGTCAGTCGCCCTGTGGGTCGCTGGCTCCGCACGCTGCACTGCCCCTTCTAGTACACTGTAGCTACAGTGTACTAGAAGAGTTGTAGTGCGCTCACACCGCGGCAGAGCTTGACGCACTTCATGTCGCCGCCGACAGTGGCGCGGTTCGCAGCGTCACCTGAAACTTTCCTACGCGTCGCGGTAAAACAGCTATCGCGTGTTGCTGTTTTCACCGTATACAAGTAAAATGCACGACGTGCAGCGCACGAAGGTTCTTTTGGTGCACCTTCGCAGTGTGCAGTGAAATAAATTACTATTGTTGCGGCTGATCTACAGAGGGTTGGCGATTTTTTTTTAGCCGGAGGCACGGATGAACTAGCCTTGCTATTCATGCGGTTCTGTTAAAGGCTTGATACGGCCACTGCAGTCACGGTAGCAAGAGGCACTCGAGTTTTTTCTGCTGCTGATCGATAAAATGGTCAGTGTGGTTTCACCACAATGACCGCGCATCCGCGTTTCCAGCACCACCGCGCCGAGTTTAACCACCACTTCGAGTTTTTTTTTTTTCGCAGGTAAGGCGTGCAGCGCCTTAGACATTTTCACGTTGCCCCATCTATTCACGAAATTAAATATTTAGGTATCACTGCTGCACAATTTAAGCTGGTTAGCTGGTTATTTATGTATTACATCTTTCGTAACGTTAATGCGACATGAAATCGAAAGGTTGAAAATACCAGGTACACCGGTGAGCAAAAGTATACAGACCACAGGGTCGCCGAAAAAACTCAATTTCTTCGTAATTAACATGCATAAAGTGGAATTGACCAGTACACGTTAAAGCTCGCAATGCCAAGATTGGACTGCAGTCCTCAATTTCAAGTTGCATTCGCAGGCAGTTGAAAAAAATCAGCTTTATCGCGCAATCCCTGGTCCGTATACTTTTGCTCACGGGTGTACATTTCTGCAATAATTAACAATGTTTATTTACAACGAAGTAAAGAATGATCCCGGAAGCGACGGGAGCAGCCGGTGAAAATTCCGAATAGCTACTGTCTAGTGCGCTTTGGCTTTTCTTAGCGGTTGTTTCGTCCCTTTCACACCATTTCCTTTTGTTCCTGGGCTTCGGTGTCGTCTTCGTCACGTACTGTGGTAAATTCGGAAGAATCGTGGGAACAGCGTTTTCTGATAGCAGTGGCAATTGTCACGAGGAATTCACACCTCTTTGCATTCTATATTTATAAGGTGCACAGGTCCCTAATTATGAATCGCGGTTCGAAGTGTAAATCACAGACTTGCAAGATTTCTCCTATGTCTTATCTGCGCGGTTGAGGTTCCTCTCCCATTCCTTTCGCCGTTCTTCACCACGTGGAACGCTGAGCAAAGACGCCTTTGGTGCATCTTTCACACGACTGTAGGCAGATCTGCACTCGGGTTCAAAGCAGTATTTTTGACGGCGGCTAGCCATTCTCACTAAGAGTGCACATTGAGTAAAGCGTCAAGCAGAGAGCAAGCAGAGAGGATACTGCTGAAAACGCCGGCGGGACTTGCAGTCGAGAGCCGACAACGTCGATATTAAGTGGTTAGTTTTCAGAAAGGAAAGGTTGGCGCTATCTTCTGCAGCCCTTGAGGGAGAACGGTCAACGTGGCGATCCGACAAAACGTACTCCATACCAAGCGAGAGAAGTTTTCAGGAGAAACTGGCGGCAGCGCCTCTGGCGGGCGCCGGAGCAGTTGACACTGAGTGCGCCGCGGCGACGCCGCGCAGGGATATGGCAGTGAGCACACTGCCCCTATTCTAGTACACTGTAACTGTAGCCCAGGAAGCTCTCAAGTACAGTGTAGACCGCTTATAACGTAAGTTACCGGAGTCGCGAATATCCGCACTATAACCAAAGCAACAATTTTTAAGGCCCGCACATATGCAAAACATGTGCACCGAGCCAGCCCGCGTATGCGACAGTCGAAGAATACGGCTAGAACGTTTGCATTCAATTCACAGTCGAGTCTCGTTAATTCGAACCAAATCGCGCGGCGGCGCCTCCGACCGGCACTGCTCCGGCACCGCCATAGAGTAAGAGCTCCTCAATGTCGCGCGCGAACAAGAAAAAAAAAAAAGGAAAAAGAAAACTGCGGCGGAAATTTCGCCCTCTCAAATGACAAGGTCGCCGATTCTGCGTTGCGCCGGAACATGCATGTACGTGCCGACGTCTCAGCCACGCTACCGTAGCCACGCGTAGAAAATGGCAGTGAGCCCTTCTTTCTCCTTTATGCGTCCTCTACTTTCTAGTCACGTGTTGACCTTGTGGGGTCTCACACGGGCTCTTGGGACAAAGAAACGACAACACAGTAGTGCAAACAATCAAAATGGCATTTATTGCACCTTTCATACACTAATACACACTAGCCGAATTACTACCAATAGAACGTTCACATGGGCGCGCGACAAATCAAGGAAGTCCGACTCACCGCGACCCGATAGCGAGCGAATATGTTCGCCCCATGCTGTGACACCATCGCCTAGTCGTTCACGTGTACGGTCACGCGAACGGTGGCGCGTTCGAACGATCCGTGTTCGTCCATACCGGTGCCCTCCTCCTAGCCACGCGAGACGGTCTCGCGAAGCGTAGATCGGCGCACCGCACGCGCGGGACGTCCGCGTTGCTCACCAATCCCCACCCAAAGAGGAACAGCCTTCTCCCTTTTGCGCCCACCTAACCCCCCGCCGTCAGGTGGCGTTAGCAGCGCAACACTAGCGCCATCTCTCGCAATACGCTGCAACTCCGCCGCCGTAAAGCTACGCGGCGAAGCCGGATTACGGGAGCCATGCGGGGAAAACAACATCAGGGGACGCGTGAGAGTCGCGCATCCCCACAACCTTGCACGCTCCGGCTACGGGGCAGAGGGAAGCAGCGGCGCTGTCCCAGGCCGGCCAACAAAACTGCCCACGCCGGCAAACGCCCGCTTCCCGATAACGGCAGAAAACGAAACTTCGGGGAGCTGGCGCCGGGATAGCTGGAGCGGCGGCGCCTGCACGGCGGCGGGCGCGCACGGTGACAGTCGAAAGTGAGGGACCTACGAGAGAGGTCGAGGGGGGAGCCACCGAAGCGGCGGAGTTGCCGAGGCGAAATCCACTTCCCTGCCGCCCTCCTCCCTCACATTCCACGGTCTCCGCGTGCGCCCTTCGCCGTGCTGTGCCGGCGGCGCCCGCTCCCTGAAGTTTCGTTTCTGCCGTTATCGTGAAGCGAGCGTTGGCCGGCGTTGGCAGTTTTGTGGCCCTCGCTCGCTATGCGCGCCGTGATATTTCACGACTCGCACTCAATATTCTGGTTTCAGCCTCTATGGCTGTTCGTTTGCACCACGTGCGTGCCCTTCACCTCCACTTCGTCTCTCTTTCTTCCTCGAGCACTTCTTGGGGCGCCCGTTTGAGGGGAGCGTTCGCCGTCTCCGCTGACTTCCGTACTCCCAGGCAGCCGCACTGTAACCGGTAATTTCGTTTCCCGCAACTGCACTACAGTCGAATCTCGATAATTCGAACTCGAAGGGGCCCGAAAATTTGTTCGAATTAACGGAAGGACGTATTTTTGAAGTATTCGAGCACCTTAGCACAATGAACGAACGGTGCGAGTCGCGACATGGCGACGGGCGCGCATGCGGAGACCGTCGAAAGTGAGAGAGGATGGCGGCAGTAAAGCGGATTTGGCGCCGCTTCGGTGGCTCCCCTCGCCCTCTTTCTCAAGTCCCTCACAGCTCTCTCATCTTCGACTGTCTCCGTGCGCGTCTGCTGGCACCGCCGGTACAGCCGGTTCGGCGCAGATTAGCCTCCTTGAAGTTTCGTTTTCTGCCGTTATCGGGAAGCGAGCGTTTGCCGGCGTGGGTGCCGACGCCGCCGGTACGGCCAGCTTAGGGCACGGCCATGCTAGCGGCAAAAAACGCGCGCGTCAACGCCTTGCCGCGAGGCCACCGTGGCACGCGTGTCTCGCCGCGCGGCAGCGCGAGGATATCTCCCGCGCTCTCCGAACGCGCGAGCGCTCGTTGTTTCATGCGAGAGACGACGTCGATTGAAAACCCGGCGCGGACCGGTGGCGCTCCGGTTGTGAGTAAAGCCCCTATATAAAAAAAAGTGGCGTCACGCTTTGAAGAATGCCGCTCTTCCTCGCACACCCTGTCCGAGGCCGACGCCGCTTCGGTATTGGCCTAATGGTATCACGTGGACCGTCGAGCCCCCGGGCGCTGGCTGCGTTTGTTTACGATCACGCTCGATCGCCATTTTCGCTCGAGAAGCGTCTACCGACTGGCGAGGAGCACAACGATAGCGACGAACACAGTCGGCGATCGTCGAATCTGATCAGCGGTGAAAGATAAACAAGTGCACGTGTTTCAAGCGGTGTAGGCGGCGCAACGGTTGAAAAAGGAGCGCTGAAGAGAGGAGAAACGAGGAAGAAGGAAGGCGGAGGAGGAGAGTGTCGCTACTTTTTATAGACGTTTTCACGAGGGCGCTCCCGACGGTCTGGCGTGGAGAGTATGTGTCAGTGTTGCCTGTTCGGTCTGGACTGTGAGCTTGCCTTGCGCTTGCATTGCGGAGGGGTAGCTTTCCTTCGATGTTTCCGTTTATATTTGTCACGAATGACTTACGCTCGTAAATAATGGCATATATACTCATCAAAAGGCTACAGGCCAGCACTGTGCAGTTTATGGGTGCACAAACAACCAGCGGAAAATAACGATTTTGAGGAGTATAGTGTGTCCACAACACAGCACTCCGCGAGACCACTGCCGATGTGATATGTTCACGTTTCGCCGGTTTCCTGCATCACCTGAGGACTTGGCATTTCAGTCTAATGTGAACCAATGCACACATCAGTAAAATAACGCATTTTGATAAACCTTTTTCGGCACATGTCCCAATAGGTTGCGAGAATTGTCAGCTCTTCGATGCAATATTTTCTCGTAGGTAGTGGCAGAGGCTACATTTGTTATTCTTTCAAACACAACTTCATTCCACTGCCTAATACGGGGGCCACACGGCGCACTTTTGATCGTGATCGAGGCCGATCTGGGTCGAATTTCTTGGTCGCGATTGGCTTCTTTGCTCAATCTGCAGAAGGGAGCCAATCGCGGTCGAACATTCTGATCCAGATCGGTCTCGATCGCTTTCAAAATGGCCATGTGACACCGGTATAACACAAATTGAAGCACTCTGCGAGAGAACTAGTCGGTAAATACACTTCGCAACGATCTGGAAAAATCGTGTCCTATGGAAGATGTATGCAGACCCTGTGTCCACCAAAACATTGTCTCTGCGTTCACACGCACCCTGCGCGGCCCTGCCCATAAAGTTAATAATTTCAACAGTGTGGTGCTGCATCGAGCTCACCCATCTTTGAGCGTTGTCTATGTTCTTGGGCAGCAAGAGAATGCAAAAACGAACGTGTCAACCTCATCAGCGCGGCCTAGCGCCAGTGCTAGAGTTCGGGAACCGTAATGCGCTAACTGTGCATGGAGTAGAAACGCGCTAAATGATCCCGCGCAAGTTAGAACGTAAAAAATGGTATTCGCATGGGTACGCGCGGACAATAGCATCATACTTTCAAGAATAACAGTAACGAAAAAAATAAATTATTCGCACAGCCGATCAAGTGAAATACTTAAGTGCGTGCAGTGACCGCTTTGCTGACCACTAAGCGCTTTTCACTCACGGTCAGTAGTGGTTTGCAGTCATACGCATATGTATTTATTCGACAATTGTAAAGACTTGACATTACTTTATTATGAACATTGCCCAGAAACTAGAGAAAGAGCAGAGATGGCCCTAACGCTGCAATATTATTGGCGTATTTCGCTTCAGAGATAGCGCACATGAACAATTCTTTCCGTACGCGATAACTTCAATACAAACTCCGCGCACGATCTACGTTATGGTTCACCGTGAGCGAAGCTTGTTCCAAATTGAGACATTCGAAAGAAAAGCCATTCCAGGTAAACAAACGTAAAAAATAGGTAAACTGTAGTGACAAATACCGGCGCCAGCAGAGGACGAAGAAGAAGACGTTTCTTGTTGTTGGTGCTCGCTCTCGCTCCGCTTGGCCGTTGCCTGTTTCTGGCCTTCATAAAAACGCCAAGCGCATCTAACCTTGAACGCGTCTTATCAATTGGTGGAGCGTGCTGGTTCCCTCTTCATCCTGGAACTCCGTACCCGGACTCTACCCCCCTCCTCGGCAATGCCTGACGACGCGCCACAGCAGGGTGCTCCCGCACCACCGGTGGTCGCCTGCTCCGGCGTACCACGACAGCGAGACCCTGTCATTTTCAACGGCACCGACGAGCACGACGTCGAGGACTGGCTCACTTCATATGAGCGGGTAAGCGCCCACAATAAATGGAATGACGGCGACAAGCTCAGCTACGTCAACTTCTACCTGGCGGGCGTAGCACAGCTGTGGTTCCACAACCACGAAGCTGATATTGCCAACTGGTCCGCCTTTAAAGTGAGCTTCGCGGAAGTCTTCGGCGGACCCGCTGTTCGCAAGCTCCGCGCAGAACAGCGCTTACGCGGTCGCGCCCAACAATCCGGCGAGAACTTCACGTCCTACATCTAGGATATTGTGGACCTCTGCCGTCGCATCAACCCTGCGATGTCCGAAGCCGATAAAATCAGACACATCATGAAGGGGATCGAGGACGACGCCTTCCACATGCTCATAGCCAAAAATCCCCAAACTGTCACGGACGTGGTTCAGTACTGTCAGAGCTACGACGAGTTGCGGAAACAGCGCATTGCTACACGCCTCCCGAGCCCTGACACAGCCAACATGTCAGCGTTAACTGTAGGCTCCGTTTCTGCTGACACCACAATGCTCATGCGGCAGATACAGCAGTTTGTCCGAGAAGAAGTGGCGCGACAATTGTCGCTTGTTTCCTGCGTCCCGGACTCTGCGCAGGCGCTTGCTCCGACGCTACGACAGGCCATAGAGGAGCAAATTTCTGAGGCTCTCCCAACCACCTACCAGCATCCGCCTGTTTCCGCTCCACTCACCTATGCTGAGGTCGCACGCCGCCAGTCACCAGCAATGCCACTCCGCACGGATCCTGTTCGACCAGCAAATACCTTCTACGCTGCGCGTGCGCCTGTCCACCCGAACCCGCCTCCTTTTCGCCGTCCCGCACCGCCGTCCACTAATCCTTGGCGCACCCAGGACAACAGGCCTATTTGCTACTTCTGTTGTCTACCTGGCCATGTCGCACGTTTCTGTCGTCGTCGTGACATCCATACTAGTGCGGGCGAAGTAAATCAAGGCTACTTTCCTTCTGAGCCACCACACCCAATCTCCTCCCACTCAACGATGAACAGCTGCTCACCGAATCGACGTGACTACGGCTCACGTTGGTCGCCCTCACCACGTCGCCGTTCACTTTCCCCAATGGTTCGTCGCCCCCCACCAGTACAAGCGGAAAACTAGCCCTCGCAGTTCCGGAGGCAAGAACTGCGCTCGTGTCGACAACTTCAAGGCCTCGATTTCTACCTGCGAAGGAAATCACCGTGAATATCGAAAGTGTTTCTGTGCAAGCACTTGTCGATACTGGAGCCGCTGTGTCTATTCTTAGTGGAGAACTGTGCCGCAAGCTCAAAAAAATTACGATTCCGCTTTCCGACGTCTCCCTGCGTACCGCAACCGCGCACCACATTCACCCTTCAGTGGCATGCACAGCTCGCCTTGTCATTCAGGACGTTTTGTACGTAGTCGAATTCGTCGTTTTTTCACCGTGTTCACACGACGTTATTTTGGGTTGGGACTTTCTTGCTGCTAACCATGCCGTTGTTGACTGTGCGCGTGCCGAACTTGAGTTGTCGCCGACGTGTGACACCGCATCTGACAAGCCGCCTTCTCGAGTGGTCGTCGCCGCGGACACTGATATACCTCCTTTGTCTTGTGTTCTTGTGCCACTTTCTTGCGACTATGCTCCCTCTTCCACCGCCCTGTTTGCGCCCTCCGAAGCCTTCACCTCTCGCAAAGACTTCCTCCTTCCTTTTGCAGTTCTCACAGTCGAAAACTCTTGCAGCGCCATTTATGTCACGAATCGGTCCTCTTCCCCAGCCACCTTATTCCGTGGTGAATGTATCGGTCGGCTTGACGATGTTGATTCCGCCTACTCCACTCAACTGCCTGACGACGCGATGAGTCTTCACGTCGACAGCATTACTCCTGTTACCACCGCCAATTCGTCCTCCTTAGAAGCCTTCCTCCCGTCAATTGATTCCGAACTTCCACCTGCCCAGCGTACCCAACTCTTGGAACTGCTCGATCGCTTTCGGCTGTCGTTCGATCATGAGCAATCTTCCTTGGGCCGCACATCCTCCATCGTTCACCACATTGACACCGGCACTCATGCACCTCTACGCCAGCGTCCATACCGAGTTTCTCACGTTGAACGTCGTGTCATTGATGAACAGGTCAACGACATGCTTCATCGTGGCGTAATACAACCCTCGCACAGCCCTTGGGCCTCCCCAGTTGTGCTGGTAAAGAAAAAGGACGGTAGCATTCGATTTTGCGTTGATTATAGGCGCCTTAACAAGATCACACGAAAAGATGTTTATCCGCTGCCCCGAATCGACGACGCTCTCGACTGCTTGCAAGGAGCAGAGTTCTTTTCCTCTTTGGACCTTCGATCTGGGTATTGGCAGGTCCCTATGAATGACACTGACCGTCCGAAGACAGCGTTTGTAACCCCAGACGGGTTATACGAGTTTAACGTGATGCCATTCGGCCTTTGTAATGCGCCTGTCACCTTCGAACGCCTCATGGATAACATTCTTAGAGGCCTCAAATGGCACACGTGTCTGTGCTACCTGGACGACGTCGTAGTCTTTTCCAAGGACTTTGACTCCCATCTAAAGCGTCTCGCAAGCGTCCTGACTTGCCTTTCCGACGCTGGACTGCAGCTTAACCTGAAGAAGTGCCACTTTGCCGCCCGCCAGCTTACCATCTTAGGTCATGTTGTCAGCAAGGACGGTGTCCTTCCCGACCCTGCAAAGCTTCGCGCCGTCGCCGAGTTCCCCAGGCCGTCTACGCTGAAGGAGCTCCGTAGCTTTATAGGCCTGTGTTCATACTTTCGCCGATTCGTGCGTAATTTTGCGTCCATAATCGCCCCCTTAACGCAGCTGCTTGCCAACAGCCAAGGCATCTCGGCATGGTCTACAGCTTGCGAAGACGCGTTTGCCACCTTACGCCATCTTTTGATATCCCCACCTATTCTACGCCACTTTGACCCAGACGCTCCAACAGAAATCCACACAGACGCTAGTGGAGTCGGCCTGGGCGCTATTCTAGCCCAGCGTAAGTCTGGCTTCGAAGAGTACGTCGTCTCTTACGCCAGCCGCACTCTCACCAAAGCGGAAATGAACTATTCGGTCACGGAAAAAGAATGTCTTGCTATCGTTTGGGCAATCACCAAATTTAGACCTTACGTATATGGCCGTCCATTTGATGTCGTGACTGATCACCACGCCCTGTGCTGGCTGTCGTCATTAAAGGACCCATCTAGTCGCTTAGCTCGTTGGGCGCTTCGTCTCCAGGACTATGACATCCGTGTTGTCTACCGGTCAGGCTGTAAGCATTCGGATGCCGACGCTCTTTCGCGCTCACCACTGCCTGATGAGTCTGGTGCTGCGTCTGTCTCAAGTTATGATTCTTCCTCTCTTACATTGGCCGACATGCCATCCGAGCAACGCCGGGATCCTTGGATAGCATCTCTTCTAGAGTATTTATCTCAGCCATCACCCCGCACCACCGACCGCTCGCTTCGGCGCACTGCTCGCCACTTTGCCATCCGCGAAGGGCTTCTGTACCGCCGCAACTACCTCTCTGATGGCCGTAAATGGTTGCTTGTGATTCCTCGCCATCTACGTTCTGACATCTGTGCCTCTTTTCATGCGGATCCTCAATGCGCCCATGCCGGTGTCCTAAACACGTATGCACGCCTACGGCTTCGATACTACTGGCGCGGAATGTACCGCTTCGTTCGGCAGTACGTCCGCTCGTGCTCCAAGTGTCAACGCCGCAAGAGCCCACCTAACCAGATAACAGGGCCGCTTCAACCATTGCCTTGTCCCTCCCGGCCTTTCGACCGTATCGGCATTGACTTGTACGGCCCTCTACCGTACACCCCAGATGGCAACCGCTGGGTTATCGTCGCCGTGGACCACCTCACGCGCTACGCCGAAACTTCAGCGCTTCCGGCGGCCACAGCACATGAAGTCGGCTCGTTCATCCTTCGCAACCTTGTTCTTCGACATGGTGCGCCTCGCGAGCTACTGAGTGACCGTGGTCGTTCATTCCTCTCCGAGGCTGTAGAAGCCCTGCTCCGCGAATGCAACATCCGCAAACCAATGGTATGACTGAACGCTTCAATCGCACTCTCGGCGACATGCTCGCTATGTACGTTTCCGCTGACCACACTAACTGGGACCGCATCCTTCCCTTTGTTACGTATGCCTACAACAGCGCCACTCAGTCGACCACAGGATTCTCTCCTTTCTTTCTTCTTTATGGTCGCGAACCTTCCTCGTTTATGGACACGATTCTTTTGTATCGCCCCGACGCTTCAGAATCTACGACTCTATCCGAAGCTGCCACCTATGCCGAAGAATGTCGTCAGATCGCACGTTCTCTTACCGCGCAAAACCAGGCCAGCCAGCAACATAGTCGAGACGCCGGCTTGTCCTTTCCATCATATTCACCTGGATCGCTGGTATGGCTCCGCGTTCCCTCGTCTACTCCCGGCCTTTCCACAAAGTTCATCTCAAAGTATGACGGCCCTTACCGGGTTCTACGACAGACGTCCCCGGTCAACTACGTCATTGAGCCCGTTCAGCCATCTACGGACCAACGGCGTCGCGGACGCGAAACTGTTCATGTCGACCGACTGAAGCCGCACTACGACCCACCAGTGCTGCCTGTTCCATAGGTCGCCAGGATGGCTCCTTTTTCGCCGGGGAGTGATTGTAGTGACAAATACCGGCGCCAGCAGAGGACGAAGAAGAAGACGTTTCTTGTTGTTGGTGCTCGCTCTCGCTCCGCTTGGCCGTTGCCTGTTTCTGGCCTTCATAAAAACGCCAAGCGCATCTAACCTTGAACGCGTCTTATCAAAACAAATATATCTTTATAAGAAGTCATGTTATAATCCCTTTTGGGATTGACAGTATGTACAAATAAATAACTACTAAATAATAAAAATAAAAATCTAGCACCTGGGCTGTATCAGTTGCGCTGGCATCTGTGATCACTGTCGCGCGTCGGTTCGCTGCAGGTACCGCACTGCTCGATCGCCACGCTTATGCTTTGACATTTGGTTATAAGCACACTGCACCGCACCAGATCCAAAAAATTTTGCATGATTGAGCTGTTCAGTTGCGTCGGAAGCGTATGGAGTAACCACCGCATATCTACCAACCACTGACACGCGTCGTCGGGCCGCCGGCGCCTGGTTCTAAGCATTGCCCGACAGCTACGTACGCGCCTGCTTTCGCTAAATGAGGCAACCCTCAACCGCGAAACCTAATGGTGATCAGATTCAATCGACGATACGGTCACATGTGTCCAGAAATAACAATGAAATATACCGCTGATTAGCACGCCAGGTCTCGACGAAGCAGACGCGGCTGCCGCCGCTACCGACGACGAAACACCACATCCACTGGCTGGGCTTGCTGTTGCCATGGCACACCACACTGAGCGCTCACGCGAGCACATGTAACATGTAACAAGTCAAGCCGCACAAGACAAGCGAAACGGAAGAAAACAATCGAAATAATGCGCGGCGAAGATCACACAACCGAAGTGCGGCCGGCCTGCTCTCGCAAGGCGCACAGTCCAAAATGGTGGCATAACATGTTCTGACGCTAGACGTCGCCCGCGTCGGCAAATGGCGCTGCTCAAACGGTCGGTTTGTGAAAAGGTCTATATATAGGGGTTTTAGTTGTGAGGGCTCCGTGACGTCACCCTCGTCGCTCTTGATTGGTTCTTCATCTCGCGACACGCGGCATTTGCCGCAGAAATGGGTCTCGAACCCATTTCGCGCGGCATGCCGCAAAACCCCCGGTTCCTGCCGCTTTTGCCGCGCGCGGCATGACGCGTTGCCGCGCGTTTTTGACGCGCGTTTCTGCCGCGCGTTTACCTTAGGCCGCTCCCTGAAGTTTCGTTTTCTGCTGTTATTGGGAAGCGAGCGTTTGCCGGCGTGGGCAGTTCATTGGCCGGACTGTTCCTCCGCCGCTGCATGAAGGGGTCTCTCCTAAGCTTTTGCTCTATGGTGATGTCGGAACAATGCCGGTCGGAGGCGCCGCCGCGTTATTTGGCGCGCTGCTGAGAGCATTGTAGGTCCGCAGTATGTTCGAATTAACTGTTGCAAATGCTTTCGCGTTCGAATTACCGAGCGTTTTCGCCCATTGAAATAAACATAACTTTGACGGGACCAGAGCGTCAGTTTGACCAAACCGGCAGTTCGAATTAACGAGATTCAACTGTATAAGCGATACGTGTGTACATGGAGTGCTATGGGAAAATTAACGGGAGTCTGAAAAGGCCGCACTATATCCGGCCCTGCACTATAAGCGGTTACGTTATAAGTGGTCTATACTGTACCAGTAAATTGCCGCAGAGGGCAAGAAAGAAACACAGCGAAATTGAAACATTTGGGCATGATGCTTTCGAATGTGATGCACAACCTGACATGAGATCTTCGGCAATTGTGCAAGTAATAAGTAATATATAATTTTCTCGAATTAGGTACGAAATGGCAACCGAAATATTCACCTGTTTGCGCAAAACATGCTTTCTCTCATCGTTCTATCTTGTTTTCTCAATTAGCTTGGCTCAGGTTAGCTGGGACACACTCTATGTCATCAGGCCCCCATTTTAGGTTCTCTAGCACCCCAAGAACATGCATAAAGAAAGAGACGGCAGATGCCACTCACTCTCTGAATCGGTGTAAGCGAAGCTTTAAAAGATTACTGCGCAATACGGTACATCAGTGTAGAAAGCGCGCAGTCGTTTTCGGTGACGAGCACGTCCCCAACGTAACTCGTTTGAAATGGTAAAAGCCGCGATGGCGCACAAAGAGCAAAGGTAAACGACAAGTGCGTAACAGCAGTGGTAATCCTGCGAGAACCTGTTACTGTCAAAAAGCAAACCATGTTCATGTGCTAATAATAATAATTGCAGAGATATTGCAGGCCAAAACCACGATATGATTATGAGCCATGCCGCAGTGGGGGGCTCCGGAATAATTTTGACCATCTGGTGTTCCTTAACGTGCACCTCAATATAATTTCCCAGGTGTTCCTGCATTTCGCCTCCCTTGAAATCTTGCCGCCATGACTGGTAATCGAACCCGCGTCCTCGAGCCAGCAGCACGACACCTCACCTGCTAAGCTAACACGGTGGGTGATGTTCGTGTGACGAGGTGCAGTGATGTCATCGTGGCAATCATGTTTCAATATTAGCACAATGAGTACCTGCAACTGTGACGTTACAGGCAAACCATCTATAAGTAAAAGCACCTTTGAGCTTGGGGTCCTGCTCCCAGTCCTTCTTATACTTCCTCGCATACTTGGCCCATGGTTCCACTCTCCTCTATTGGCATCGGTTTCCATTCTCATTGTCTCGACCGATCTTATGAAAATTTTCAATGTCATTCAGGTAGAGCGCTGCATGCCTCTGCTTCCTTATAATGCTTCTCGTTGGACGCGAGTGGGCAGATATTTTTTTCCATCTCTCGTACAAGACGGCGCATCCACGAACGAGCAAGAAGATGCATGTAAAGATTACTGTGAGAAACATGGATCCAGTCGAAAGCTGTGCCCAGCGCGATACTTTGCCCAGAAACCATGGCTATGAACACACTGGAGCTTGTCATCTACCCATGCTTCCCTTGTTTCATGCCGGCGCCATGATCGCCCGACCCTATTTTACTGCTCTCCCTTTCTGAGCATAGCCACGGTAGTACAGTGTGCTGTAACACTCTCTACTCCCAGGCTCATCCCGAGGCCCGGGTATCGGGTGTCTGATGACTGAAACCGATAAGACGAAGGTGAGACGATGTTGCGCAAACGTTAGCACGATGAAGCGCGGTGTACCGTTAAGTGCATCAAAGATCAAAGCCACCGGCTCAGACAACGGCGCAGTGAAAGGGGGAGGGGGGTATTTCGCGCACGCCCACACGTACAGCCGTGCTGCCGGCTCAGCCAGCTAAAAGATGGCCTTTGAGATTTCTTTCTACTCGATTTGCTTCTATTCTGCAGCATGGATTAGGGCGCCACTTATAGCCCAAACAAAGCCAGGTCGCAAATTTTCAGTAGCCCAAACATAGCCAACTAGCCCAAGTCGACGGCAAATTTTTTTTCCTGTAGCCCAATTTGGCTATATATAGCCAAACCTGGCAACACTGTCCAGGAGACCCGCTCCGTGAATGCGTCTCTCTCTCTCTCGCTCTCATATCGCGCGAAACCTCTTCACCTCGCAGAGCAAGAGCATAATTATGCGCCAGCTGTGGACGAAGACGACGACGCTTGAACGCAATCTTATGGTTCGCATAAATGCATGTCCTGCAAGCGTCTTATAACGTACTCTCAAGAAAGACCTACCTGTGGACTCTTTCCTACTTTCTCAGATGCTGAGCCGTGCTCCCTATAAGGGCTGCAGAAACATGCATCTTTTCTCTTTTCCTGAACCTCTACTACTATACAATTTCTGCCCGTTGAAAATGAGGATGGTATTCCATTTGACTTCATTATGCTCTTGGGCCTCCACAGCATTTGGTGATCTGGGATGGCAGTTCGGAACGCTGACATAGACGCGAAATCGATAAAGCTATATTTCAAGGAAAGCATCAATAGAATTATTACTGTGTACCAGTTTCAAACCCCAGAGCCTGAATGGCTTCCAAGAGTGGAACCATTGTTAAACATGCCCGAATATTAACGGGATAGATCAAAGCCAGTTCTGAGAGTCTGTTCCCTCGAATGTATGTTTTTGTCTAATTGTGCTGTTCAATGCGGCAATAAAGAAAAAAAAAAAGCTGTGTAGCCTAGTGGTTACGACGCTCGCTTTGGGACCGGGGGTACGTGGGTTTGAATCCCACCTTGGCAAGAAAGTTTATTGTCTTTGCTTTCTTGGCAGTTTCTTGATATGCACCACAAATTACGGCTGGCTTGCTGTGGCTCAGCTAACCCTGGATTTGTTTTTTTTTTCGTCCATAGCCTGCTTTTGTCTACGGTTGTGGTCCCGCTTCCGGTGTTTTGTGAGCCGAACGGCTCGCTCTTCCTCAGTCTCCGATGCTAGCTTTGCGTGCTTGGCATCCCGGAGTCTCTCCAGTGAAGTAGCTCGCCGGGTGATATCTGTGGGGTGGTCATACGTGGCTTGCCGATGACGGCTCAAAGCCTCCCGCTTCCGCACAACGCTCGCATCCTGCTCTCGCACTTCGAAAGCCCTCACGCGCTAGAATTAGACGAGTCCTTTCCCGAGCGCGTTCGCAGCGGCGTTGCTCAAACGCTTTAGGACACGTCGGCAGTTGCTCATGAATGGCTCATACCGCCTTAAGCAATGGCTCATACTACCGTAAACGCGGCCTCCCCATTACAACGACAGAAGAGAAGTGAAGTTCTACGCTGGTATTATTAGTGGCAACGCAGCCAGCTGCGGAAACAGATGACGACGAACGCGGGAGCAGGATGAGAGTGAGCGCAGCGCTCCTCTTAGCCAGGCACGCGGCAAGTCAAGTGTTCAGTCGGCGACCCAGCTGCGGAGAGCACATGCGCCAAGCCGGCGGCGGAGGTCGGCGTGGCGAGTCATGAGTTCGCACTATGTAAAAATTTTTTTTGTAGGCGAGCGTGGCGAGTCACGTGATGTGTTGCCAAGGCTGCGGCGCAGCTGCGGTCAAATAAAGGTCAAATTGCTGGCGACGGTTCGCCAGCAATTTGGCTCGGCTCAACGTCCTTAGTAAAGCTTTTGCTTAAAAAAATAAATCTCCAAAATGTGTTGTTAATCGCATGGCAGGAAAGGCTACTGATCCCTCAAACAGAATCTTGTTCTTAGCTGGTAGGTCGTTCATGTCAAAGAGTAACAACTTTGATTGTGTGATGGTAGCCTACACTTAGTAGCGAATGTTTTCCATAAATTTACTTCAGTTGGTATTTGACGCACGTCCTGTTACTTTTGCACCGCCTGTTACCCTTCAGTACTGGTCCTTCATCTTGCCATATTTTTTTTTCGGGGGGGGGGGGGGGGGTGAAAGTATCAACGCCTGACACCTTCAAAAAGTTTCACCTGTCTTGAAAGTCGAAGGTTCTTGAAGGACATTGTGTTTGAATCAATTTCACTGGCATTGGGAGTAATATAACCAGTGCTTGGTAAGATTGACTGGTGCACAGAATAAATCGACTGACAGTTGGAATAATTAGTATGGCAATTAGAATAATGTGACTGGTGCATGGATTAAGTCGACTGGCACTTGGATTAGATAGAGCTGAAAAATATGTGTTTTTGGCTGCTGTTCAGCTGTCCACCGACCGATTGCTTGCTTTGGCCTCGTAGGAGGCATCGCAGATGGAGCATCTCTGCCACCTGGGGTCCTCACATGTGGGCGAGAACCTCGCCTGGGCCTACGTGTTCAACTATCTTTTGGTGCTCACTGATCCCTGCAGCAGGCTTCATGACCGCTCGTTGTGTTGTGAGTGCGGTTGTGCAACCGCGAGGGACATTACTATGTTGGTTACAGGGAACGAGGGGTGTGCAAATATAATTTTGGAACAATGCATTCATTATCTATCATTGATTGAAGAGCTGACTCAGCAAAGAGCCATGCGAAGGCATGTCATGCTGAAAGCAATGGGCAAGGGAGCTGCATGAGCCAAAATTTATTCATTTGAAGTACTGTAAGCCATCATTCACAACTACAGTTTGTTGCGATTGAAAATTACACACTTAGAGCTTGCTTATTTTTTTTTTGCTGGCTGCTTTGAAAAGGTTTCAAAAAGCTAACAATAATTAAATTCTTTATGGCTGGTTTATTGTGGTAATGAGAACCATGGGTTTTCCTCAAATGGTGGGGTACTAAGCTGCATGTTTGTAAACGAATAGTGCAAAATGGACAAAAGACAAGGATTCAGATGTGAGCACTGTGCTAAAGTGTTTGTTCTAGTTAAACATCTCCTGTTCTTAAGTGTGCACTAAACTATCTGTGGCATTCACGGAAAAGTGTCATTGTACAATTCAGACCACTTTTAAAGTTCGTGCTGGCTTAAGAAAACATTTTCCAATTCTTGTGTTTATCACATAGAGCCAAACATATGACAGTGTAGACTGCTGTAGCCTAGCATATCCGTACTATAAGCGATACTGCACTATAACTGTCATGTGCGTGATCACTGCTAGATGACATCACATACTTAACAGTGGCAGCTGGGGAACTGATCACATGACACGCTGGAGCAGAACGTTCTACCCACACCTAGCCGGCAAGAATCAATGCTGGCCGCAATTGTAACCTAATAAATCATCCAATCATGTAATCCTTCACGTCTCGTTCATCTGTTGACCATGACGTGGTGACAGCGGTGAGATGATGCGCGACAACGGCGTGAGAGGAGCACCACGCAAGTAGAATGCAGCAAACACCAGCAGTGCCTTCACGAGTACAAGTCGAATACAAAACATTGCCACACCAAGATGGTGTCGCCTACAGTGTCCACACCTCAGCACGCCGCTCCACTCAAACCATTTGTTGTCGGCTGCCTGAAAAACGACTTTTGGTGACCTGATTAGCAAAAAAGGTGGTTTACGAAATGGGAGCACTACAGAGCCATCTCCAGACGGAAGAAACGAGACAAAGGTAGACACACTCATCTGGTCATGATGCCGAGGATGTTCTAGCCTAGCTAAAGCACTGTGACGTCAGTGTTCGCAAAACATTTCATGCCGTGGACGAATGTTTTCTACGAGCGTGCAAAGTTCAACAGCTGCAAGCAAGAAGTGCATGAGACAGTCGATGCGTCTCTCACCAAACTCCACAGAGTAGCCGAAACCTGTGAGTATGATGATCTGAAAGAATAATTGACCCGGGACAGGCTTGCTGTTGGTTTCATGGGCATGCAAAAGGAAAAGCTACAACTTAACATCGAGCTTACTCTGGATGCTGCTGTCACCACTGCTCACAATTAGGAAACTATCAAGCACCAACAAAAGTAACTATGTTCGCAGCTACGATCACCTCTTTCTCATAAAGCAGAGGAAAGTCAAGGAGTATTTGCTAAAGGACCTGCACAACCAGACTGCGTGTAAGTGGTGTGGCTCAACACAACACTCTCCACCATGTGCCCAGTGAACGCCAAAACATGCGGCAAAAAAGGACGTTTTGCAGCTGTTTCCTTATGTGCATTAGAAGAAGTCTACTTAAGACAATTAGCTAGCAAGACCCCAGGTCATGGAAGATAGGTGTGACAGTCGATGGCTTGCCCATGTAAGGTAGACACCAGCGCAAATGTGACAGCCATACCAATAAGCCTTTACGAGGTCTGTTAGAAAAGTATTCAACCTTATTTTTTCTTTCGAACACCTGATGGATATGAAACAAGCGCGCTTGCATCAGCTGACCTTGAACCTTCATGCGCATGCGCGAATTTTTTCCCACCTGCCAATAGCGTCAGTCGCTGGGACGCAGCATTAGAGTTAGGTAGTGTGCAGTGCTCTCGTTTTTTTTATTGCAAGGAAAATGACAGAGTGACTGGAGCTGCACTACTGCATCAAATTTTGCCAGAAACTGGGCGACAGCCAAGTGGAAACCATTCGGAAGATTCAGACGGCTTTTGGTGACAATGCTATGAGCAGGACACAGACTAAGAAGTGGTACAACCGGTTTAAAGACGGCACACCGATGGAGAGCGAGCCATGCTCCGTCTGGCCATCAACATGCCGAAATGGCCAGGTCATTACCGAAGTGAACGCTGTGGTGATGCGGGACCCTCGTGTGACTATCCGAGAAATTGCGGATGAAGTGGGCATCAGCACTTTTCTTGCACATTCCATTATGACCGAAGATTTGGCCATGAAGAGAGTTGCAGCAAAATTCGTGCTGAAGCTGCACACGGTGGAGCGAAAGCAGCTTCGTGTTGAAGTGTCACAGGACATGCTGGATTCCACAAACAGTGACCCCGGCTTCATGAACACCATAATCACAGGTGACGAGTCTTGGGTGTACGGGTACAACCCAGAAACCAAATCCCAGTCGTCTCAGTGGAAGCATTCCACTGTGACATCACCAAGACCAAAGAAGGCCCGCCAAGTGCGCAGCAACGTCAAAGTGATGCTGACTGCTTTCTTTAACTCCCGCGGTGTGGTACACCACGAGTACGCACCACAGGGTCAAACAATCACGAAAGAGTACTACAGGGATCTCTTCCGTCGCCTATGTTATGCTGTGCGGCGCAAGAGACCGGAGTTGTGGTCAACAGGAAATTGTCGCATCCATCATGACAATGCTCCTGCACATTCCTCGCACTTGATTCAGACTTCTTGGGCGAAAAACCAGACTCCTGTAGTTCAACAGGCTCCTTACTCTCCTGATATGGCCTCCTTCGACTTCTGGCTGTTTCCCAAAATCAAAAGGCCATTGAAAGGAGCGCGATTTCAGACAAGAGAGGACATTATGGCTGTAACGACAGCTGAGCTAAACTCCATTCCGAAAGAGGGCCTTCTCGGAATGCTTCCAACAATGGCAGCACCGCTGGGAGAAGTGTGTGGAGTCCCAAGGAGACTACTTTGAGGGTGATTAGGTTTCCAACGCTCCAGTTATGCCAGTTTTTTTGCTTTCGCCAAAGGTCGGATACTTTTCCAACAGACCTCGTATGATGAACGAGCTATAAGCAAGCTGACACATGCAAAGAAAATGTTACTTGGACCTGGCCAAACCAGGTCCAAGGAAGGAAAGAAACTTTATTTCTAAAAGAAAAATTAGGTGAGTGTGGTTGGGCCTTAGTCCAGGGCATCCACTGGCGCGAGCGGCTCGCTGGGCTTGGTCCAGGAGAGCCACTTGGCTCTCCTTTTCCTCGTCCACAAGCCATGCCTCCCATTGCCTATTTAACATGAGTGGTTGAGATGTTATGTATGTGCTAGTAATATGTGAAGGCCTTTCCGGGCACTCTCATGTGATATGGTGTAGTGTGAGTTTGTTGGAACACCATGGATAGACGTCCAAAAATCTAGTTGGGCTTATTTTACTGAGGTGATGTAGGTTGGGGAAGCTGTTTGTTTGAATGCATGGCTAGCACGCTGGAGCCTTTGGCTCCAGCGTGCTAGCCGACCAGCTGGATCTTTTAAATTAGTCAGCCAGCAAAGTGCATGGTGATCACTGACGACGGTGAAACAGCGACCGTATAGGTATGGGTGAAATTTCAGGATGGCCCAGACTACCGCGAGGCACTCTTTTTCTGTAGTGGAGTAGTTAGTCTCCGTTCTGGATAGGGTCCTGCTGGCATAAGCAAGCACTCTTTCGGTGCCGTCCTGCCGCTGAAGAAGCACTGCGCCAAGGCCGACATTGCTAGCATCGGTATGAAGAATCGTCGGGGCGTCTTCGTCAAAGTGTGCGAGCACAGGAGGCGTCTGCAGCCGCTGCCGTAGCTCGTGAAATGCCCGTTGCTGCTCTTCGCCCCACACGAAGGGGACATCTTCGCGGGTGAGATGTGTTAATGGACACGCGATGCGCGAAAAGTCCGCAATAAACCGCCGGTAGTAGGCGCAAAGGCCCAAAAAACGTCGCACGGCCTTTTTATCAGATGGCGTCGGGAAATTAGCGACGGCAGCAATTTTATCAGGGTCAGGTTGAACACCTTCATGACTAACCACGTGACCGAGGAATTGAAGTTCCTCAAAACCAAAATGGCACTTTTCCGGTTTCAAAGTTAGGCCTGCTGAGCGTATTGCCTCAAAGACCGTTTTCAGTCTCCGTAAGTGTTCGTCGAACGTGGCGGAGAAAACAATCACGTCGTCGAGGTACACTAGGCAGGTTTGCCGTTTGAGGCCTGAGAGTACCGTGTCCATGAATCGTTGAAACGTTGCTGGCGCAGAACAAAAACCGAAGGGAAGCACCTGAAATTCATAAAGTCCATCGGGTGTCACAAAAGCGGTCTTTTCACGGTCTCTCTCATCAACTTCAATTTGCCAGTAGCCGCTTTTCAAGTCCATCGATGAAAAGTAACGTGCGTGTCATAGCCGGTCCAGTGAATCATCGATACGCGGTAGCGGATAAACGTCTTTCTTTGTGATCTGGTTAAGTTTTCGATAGTTGACGCAGAAGCGCAGACTAACATCCTTCTTTTTCACCAATACGACAGGCCATGCCCACGGACTCTTAGATGGCCGAATAACTCCGTCCTCAAGCATCGTCTTCACTTGTTTTTGTATTGCTTCCCGCTCTTTTGGTGCTACACGATAAGGATTCTGCCGGATGGGTCTTGCGTCGTCTTCGGTGATAATACGGTGCTTGGTGAGCGGCGTCTGGCTAGCTCTTGACGTAGATGAGAAGCAGCTGTTAAACTCATTGATGAGCTCAAGAAGGCTGTTGTGTTCAATGGGTGATAAAGTTCGACTGACATCAACCACAGGTGGAGGCATAGGCGCGGTGGACGCCGCGTACTGCACTGAGAGGCAGTCTTGTATTGGGGCAATTTCGTCGAAGTAAGCAACAGCAGTGCCTTTAACAATCTGTCGACGTTCCCTGCTAAAATTCGTCAGCAGGAGTTCAGCATGTCCGTCGAGTACATTAATTATGGCCCTGGCGACGGAAACGCCCTGACTCAGTACTGGTGCGTTGATGTGTTGTCATGAGCCACAAAATGAAGAAAGAAAGAAGAAGAAAAAGCAGAAGATAAGAAGAGAACAAGAAGACACGAGGAGTTGGTGGCAGAAATAAAGAAAAAAGAAGTTAGAAAATAAGAGCGGCTGAATAAAAGGAATACAATATGAAAAGTAGAAGAAGAAGCGCAAAAGTGCACGCGCAGCTACGTGGCCAACGGGAGAAGGGACACGTAGCAAAAGAGAGCAGCCCAGCTACGCTCTGGGACGACGAGGGGCAGAAGGAGCTGGAGGCCGAACGGGACGGGTGAATCGCGGAGACGGCGGCAACCCAATGGATGCTGTGCTTCAGCTGCCGCGGCCACGACCCGCGAGCTGAGCGAACGCCCCATCGGAAGCCGCAGCTACAGGCTGACGGCACCGCTTCCCGGATTCCCTGCGGCTACGATCCGCAGGCTTGCGGAGTTGACCGGGCGATCCAGGCGCCTCGGTCACCCCATCATCCTGACCCCCGAACCAGGCCAACCGTGGACCGAGCGTCGGACACAGCGACGTCGGGTCTACGACGCATCGGCGGGCCCAACGACGTGTCGTCGGAAGCCGCGACGACGAGGTGACGTGGCCACGTCGAGGGACTTAATGTAAATATTTGGACTTATGAATTTTGATATCTGAGGACTCTGGGGAATTTCCAGAATTTACTCGTGCTGTATATTGTTTGTTTCGTGCTGTTTTCTTTGTCGTTAGTTTTTTTTTTTTCAATTATAAATGTTTGTCCTAAACGTACGACTTGTCCCTGTCTGTCTTTAGTCCACCGAAATCCGTGACATGTGTTCAGCTACGCCAGGCCCGGTGTGCAAGTTATCGCAGATGACAGGCACGAGGGAACAACTTCGCGGCAGAAGCGTGATGTCGTCGTCGGCGATACGTAAACGCGGTCGCTGGTCATCCGCGGTGTCGACGTCTTCGGAGCTCGTCACCATGCGGTCGCGGACATTAATAACTGCACCGTACTTCCTCAAGAAATCCATTCCCAAAATAAGTTCCTTACAGCACTCAAAGAGAATGACGAGGGTGGCAACGAAGGCTGAACCGGCGATTATGATTCGGGCTGTGCATTTTCCAATCGGCGTCATCAACTGGCCCCCGGCAGTTCTGATGTTGGGCCCGGTCCACGGCGTCTTCATTTTTCTTAGTCTGTCGGCTAGCTTTAGACTCATTATCGAAAAATGCAAACCAGTGTCAACGAGAGCGGCCACTTGGTGGCCGTCAATGGTAACGACAAGATCGGCGCTGACGGCGTCTGGTACATGTGGTGTGGTTGGAATCATCGAAGTCAGTAGAGTCGTCGATCGTCGGTGATGGGGGCTCTTGGGAAGCTGGACGGTTTGCAACCTCACCCCCGGAGGTCGCTGCCTCTAGTTTCCCCGGCGCGGGCTAGGAGACCTGCCCCTAGAGGCGTCAGGAAAATCGCGACGGCTTGGTTGGGTGTAACGAGCCGGTGATGGGGAACGCGATCGAGGCGTCGTTGAACTTTCCGGTCGAAAGTTTGAAGGATTGTCGTCGCATGTACGTGGAGCGTCAAACCGAGGGTAACTATAGTTCGTGGGAAATCTGGGAAACCCAGCTGCGCGGTAGTGGCAAGCTCGATAAACATGTCCTGCTTCACTGCAATGAAAGCATAGCGGCCGGCGGTCAGCGGTGTGCCACAAATCGGTTTTTCATAGCGGATAGCCGGCAGGGAATTCTCCGTAAGACCGCGGCGCAGCGATCGGCTGTCGGCGATACGGTATTGCTGGCGGCGGCTGTGACTGTCGAAGATAGGGCATCGGGGATGGCGGCGGTGGCTGCGTCGGAGCATACAAGTTTCTATAACTTTGTCATAATGGGCCAGGAATATATCACTCAGTATGGGTGCCAGACACGACCCAATGCAAACACCTCTCTTTTGAATGTAGATGTGTCCATCGCATTCAACGTAGGTTGATTGTAAATAAAACGTAAGAAGTTCTAGGAACCCACTAGCTGATATGCCTGTCTTAGTCTGAAACCCAATTACTCCAAAATGATCAATGCATTCTTCAACACATGCCAAAAGGGCGCTTTGGCATGTGTTGTGTATCGAATGTTGTGTATCACCTTCCGTTATCATGCGGGAAAGTTTACATTGGGCAGTCTGGGAGGTGCCTGAATGATAGGTTAAGAGAACACAAACAAAAATTGAACCGATACCGAGATGGTCATGTTTCTGTGCATTGCAGTGATTGTGGGTGCAAACCCTTATTCAATGAGTGTTCCGTTTTGTATAGAAATGTAGATAAAGTTACGCGAGAGGTTGTTGAAGCCACTCTGATAGCGAGGGCCGGTGATAGCTGCATCAGCTCCCCTTCAGTTGCGCTGACTACAAATGAATTTGCGTTCCTGGATGCGGCTGGTTTTCATGTGCGATGATTGGGCCTTTTCTGTATGCGGGCCTACAAATACGGTTGTTTCTCGAAATAAACACTCAGTTGAAAGTTAGCGCTCGTCCTGTTCTCTCGTTCTTGTCTGTGTCTTCTAGCGCTATGACCACCTCTGGTGTTCATGTTTGCCTGTGGGCGCTGACACCATGCATTAGTTAATAAGTGAATGTTTACAAGTTTATACAGACGATAAAACTCCTATTCTTACTTTGTATAGCTGTCTACTAATTTGCTATCGCAATCGATACTTCGGATGTCGGGCGAAACTACGACTTTGTTTCGCACGTAAGAATTAAAATAATATTGTGTGCAGTTCAACACTACTCCCATTTCTTAATTTTTCCTGTTTCCTGGCTCTTGCCTTTCCTGGCTCTTACGTTTTTTTTACGGTCCCGTGAAAAACGTATCAGCGGGGTTCTACTGTAAATGGTTGTGACTCAAAAGTACGTGCAATAATCTAATTACCGTGTACATGCAATTTGTATCAGTGTACATTAGTCTGCATTAGGCAGACTTTTTAAATGAAAATTTGCAGCCACTGTAAAAGCCAAAATATATGTTGTGTTCTTAAAAAGTAAAATTTGTGGGAAAGTACCCCCTCTTTACACAATGGACTTTGGCTTAATTTCAGTTGTTATCTGGCCACAATTGAAAAAAAAAAATGAAACTTGGTGTTTCTTATGTTGTTGTGGAATGCATGAATGTCAAGGCAGATGAAAATGATGCGCTGGCATTCACAAACGTGGCGAGTAGCCTGTCTGGCTACGAAACAGCCAAGTGGTCCACAAAACTGGCTGAAATACCAACAGAAAGAAAATTTTCTGTTTTCTACAAGTTTTTTTCATGATCAGATCCGTGATTTATCCTCCCGTAAATCACCTGATACAAAGAGAAAGGCCACAGCGACTATCATTATCAACGTCATTATATTTTGTTATTGCTGCAAACGTGCCAACTCTGTGCAAACATATATTACTACTGCTTCGGGGTGCAAAATTAATAAATCTCGGCTTGATCCTAGATCTGCATTTGAAAACAATGGTATCGAAAAAGTGGATGCGAATGGCGGCATGGTGGCACTCCATGATGTTGGGGTGCCTTGTTCCACAGCCGCTGCGCTGTTCACCGCAAGACGACGTACTGGAGAAGGGCATTGTGCTTGAGTTCTCCCGGTAATGGCAGATTCGATTAATTTCAAAGGCAGTTCGATTCGCTTACAAGCATGCCACTGGAAAGGTTAGCGCTTTTTAATGAGACTGTGGCAAAAGCACAACTTCTGTTACCAATCTTTGCATGTCTTGAAGGGTGCGCACCGTCCATATACAACTGATATAACGACCATTTTTTGTGGAAGTGTTGAGTTTGTTAAAACGAGAACGATTCTTTACTTGTCGATAATTTGGATTCTACTAGATGAGATAGCAAGATTACCAGTAACATCATGGTCAGACTGAGCACCAACCTGAAATATACATTTTCTTGGTTTTTCTGGATTATGCATTCTATTCCCATGGTCCCCTAAAAGCATACGGATAGTGTTCTGCTGTATTCTATTGCTGTGCGGGAAACAGTGACTAGCTCCATGAAGACAGAGTGGGCTTTCCTACTGTGCCTCCGCTGAGTCGAGTGTGGGGCTGCTCGAGCAGGTCTTATAGGTGGAAGTCAAGGAAACACTAAGCGAGTGAACTCATGCCGCCATCTGGGGACTGGTTTCAAATGGTTGCAACAATGCGTGAGCATTTTTAAGAGCTTTTAAAGAGGATAGAATACGTTATATGTTCAGTAGTGGGCAAAGAGATATACCATTTTGTATTTTGGGTCCTTTTAGCCGTACTGCTAAGATAGTTGGTGATGTATTGTGTGAGACCGCTAGGGTAGGGCAATATCCTCTTGAACACTCACCACTGCATTATTAAGGCGAATACCTTAGATGGGTCGAAAAACTTTATGTAAGGCGTTATAGCACCAAAATTTATGGTGCCACTGACAACAAAGATAGAAATAATGGAGGCACTTGAACCCATGACCATTGGTGGGAGTCGAACCAACGACCTTTAGTGTTGCTTAAGGCGAAGTTAATTAAGGCACAGTTAATTAAGATGGAGTTACAACACTCGAACTGACAACCTTTGGCTGGAGAAAACAAGTGATAGGAAGTAACAACGCATTTGAATGAGAATATCATGTAATTTAATAAATGTCTCGCGAGTACGCACGCCGGCTTACACCTTCATTCTCTTTAGTGTATGCTAAAATGACTTTTTCACACCTTGATGCCTACCCATAGTACACGCAACTTGTATACTTTAAGAATATATCGCAAGGAAACCATATACAGCATTCATTTCGTCTGAATATATGCGCGTGCTGGTGAGGGAAGTGTAATGCTAGCTGGAGAGGTTACTGAGCAAAAGGCTTGAAATGCTACTGCAGGTTTAATATGGGAGAAAATATCAAGAAAGAGAAAAGGCAAAAAAACACACACACACACACACACACATGGACTTGCACACAAACTACTGCGTAGGCGACAGTCGGAACTATAAACTGAACAAAGTGGGAAGTGGAGCTATATGGCATCGACAATAAGTAATGTTTAAAACTGATAGCTTGTTTTGCCCTGAGACGACTACTTTAATGTTGGTGTTGTAAAGCGTGAAGGTGAGCTACACCATCGACAATAAGTAATGTTTTAAAGTGATAGCTTGTTTGGCACTGAGAAGACTACGTTAATATTCGTGGTGTAATGTGGGAAGTGGAGTTAAAGTGCATCGAGAATAAGTAATGTTTAAATCTGATAGCTTGTTTGACCCTGAGAAGACTCCTTTAATGTTGGTGTGAAGGTGAGCTACACCATCGACAATAAGTGATGTTTTAAAGCGATAGCTTCTTTGGCCCTGAGAAGACTACTTTAATGTTCGTGGTGTAAAGTGGGAAGTGGAGTTAAAGTGCATCGACAATAAGAAATGTGTAAAACTGATAGCTTGTTTGACCCTGAGAAGACTCCCTTAATGTTGGTGTTGTAAAGTGTGAAGGTGAGCTACACCATCGACAATAAGTAATGTTTTAAAGTGATAGCTTGTTTGGCACTGAGAAGACTACTTTAATGTTGTTGTTGTAAAGTGCGAAGGTGAGCTACACCATCGACAATAAGTAATGTTTTAAAGTGATGGCTTGTTTGGCCCTGAGAAGACTACTTTAACTCTTTCCCTACCATGGGGAAAATAGGTTTCTTTTGTAGGTTACGGCAGATCTTTTTTTTTCCGAAGGAACTACTGCATATTGACACAATGATGTGGGGCTCCCGCACCGCGGCGCGCGCAAAGGTCGGCGTCATGAAAGACGACGAAGCGCTTAGGCTGCATGCTCTTCTTCTGGTCCGCCATTAAAGAGAAGCGTCTGTTTTTTCAAGTCTCCGTCTACGATCTACGTTACATTTTTCTGGTGGAGGTGCGGGGTACATGCTAACGCTTCCAGCCCAGTATGAAGTCCTGTCCTACAAGCCCAGTACGAAGTCCGGTCGAGCTGACTCCTGTTCACGTACGGACAAGCCGTCGACTTCAAGGACTGCCACCTGAGTACGAGCCTCTACCCAACAGAGTCAGAAGAATGAGTGCATCAGTTCCATCTTCTTCCTCAACCGCACCGACCGCGGTCGTCCTTAACCAGCTGCTAATCCCCAAATCCTTCCATGGGGACACCTTCGAGGATGTTGAGGACTGGCTCGATCACTTCGAGCATGTCACAGAATTCAACGGTTGGACACCGGAGCGCAAGCTACGCAATGCCTACTTTGCCCTCGAGGACTATGCGCGGACATGGTTTGAGAACCGTGAGGCGGTTTTATCACCATGGGCCGAATTCCGACGGCAGCTAATCAGCACATATGCCGGCCCCGATCGCAAGGAGCGAGCTGAATCTGCAATTCAGGCGAGAGTACAGCGGCCGAACGAAAGCGTCGCAATGTTTGTCGAAGATATGTGCCGACTTTTCCGACACGCGGATCCGTCCATGCCGGAAGAAAAGAAGCTAAGGCACTTGATGCGCGGTGTCAAGCAAGAGTTATTCGGTGGCCTAATACGCAATCCACCAAAAACCGTTGCAGAGTTTCTCGCGGAAGCCATATCAATGGAAAAGGCACTGCAGCAGCGAACAAGGTTGTACAACCTTGTGTCGGCGATGTGTCGACCCTATCACGTCACCCTCTCGCTATACCGTTTGACAATACCGACGCCTTGCAGGAGCTCATTAGGCTTGTTGTTCAAGAAGAGCTCCAAAAGCTTCAGGTGGCTCCGGCATCGGTACCACGACTCTCTCTGGCTGAGGTCATCCGGGAGGAAATCAAGCAGGCAGTCCAAGTCCCCGAGTGAAGCGAGACACCACAGCCCGAGACACGGCAGCCACAGCCTCGCATGTCGTATGCGGAAGTTGCGCGAAGTTCGTTGTCCCCGACTTTTCACGGTATGAGCGACGTTCCGGACTTTCATGGTGTGCGCGCCGTTGAACAAGCAACTGGCGACTTCAGGCCTAGCCGCACGCCATTCATGGCTGAAGCACGACCACCCCGCAAGAGCGACGTATGGCGCACTGCAGACCGGAGGCCCTTGTGTTTTCATTGCGGTGAAGCCGATCACCTCTACAGGGCATGTCCTTACCGCCGAGCTGGGCTCCGTGGATTTTCACTGAATGCGCCGTGCCCGCGCAATGGCGAACGCCCCCTGGAGATTGAAGCCTACCTCGCGGACGCCAGGACCTCGTTTGCCCCACGATTCCGTGACACCTGGTCACCGTCACCCGCCAGACACAGGTCTTCCAGCCCCCTCTTCACGCCGAGTGCTACAAGGCGTCACTCACCCAGCCCTGCTTTCCGGGAAAACTGAGTCCAGCGACCTGCGGAGGTGAGGTCGCTGATGTTGCGAACGCTGAAGATCCACTACGACGACCGCGATATGACGCAATTGAGACGCAGAGAAATCAGTGCAGTTCGGTGTCAGTATCTTGCGACATGCCAGTTACCATAGATGACCACGAAGTCACGGCGTTGATCGACACGGGTGCGGATACGTCTGTTATGAGCCAGAATCTCGCGCGTATACTGAACAAAGTTTCGACGCAATAGGCCGGAACTCAGATTCGTACTGCAGGAGGGCACCTCATAACTTCAATGGGCCGGTGCACGGCACGAGTCAACATTCGCGGTTTCACGTACATCGGCGACTTCGTCATTCTTCCTGAATGTTCAAAGGACCTTATACTCGGCATGGATTTCCTTCAAGCGAATGGTGCCATCATCGACCTGCAAGAGTCTAGAGTCAGCTTTGCTACTACACAAGCCATAGCGAACAGTAATGACACCGACCGTGACATCGCGCTTCACGTTGCCGACGATCACGTCACGTTGCCACCCAAGAGCAGCGTGCTTACCCTTGTCCGATGCGACATGGAGGACGACGCCGAAGGAATTGCTGAGGCAAACATCCACCTGCTTCTTGAGCGCCACATTTGCATAGCCAGAGGGCTTCTTCAGGTGCGAAACAGGTGTTCAGTCGTGTTGCTAACAAACTTTAGCAACGAGTATCGGCATGTACCACGAGGAACGACAATCGCAATTTCTTCGCGAAATCATTGATGTTACTGACATTGGCACATTGGAAATGGCATCGTCTCAACAATCTGAGTTACCCAGCCTAAAAGAAAGGATTCACGTTAACGCTGCTCTGCCAGACCATCAGAAAGACCGTCTACTGAGTCTCATGAATGAATTTGCCGAGTGTTTTTCAATGTCGTCCAAAGTACGGCGCACGTCCATCACAAAGCCCCGCATTATTACGGACGAATCCGCACGTCCTGTTCGCCAGCATCCTTACAGAGTGTCGCCAGTGGAAAGGGAAGCGATCAAGCAGCAGGTGAAAGAGATGCTCCAAGACGACGTGATCCAGCCGTCCACAAGCCCGTGAGCCTCCTCTGTAGTGCTAGTCAGAAAGAAAGACAACACACTACATTTCTGTGTAGATTACAGAAAGTTGAACCGTGTCACCAAGCGCGATGTTTATCCATTGCCACGCATCGACGACGCATTGGATCGTCTACAACATGCCAAGTTTTTTTCTTCGTTGGATCTTAAATCCGGGTATTGGCAAATCGAATTTGATGAACAGGATCGTGAAAAAACAGAGTTTGTGACACCTGACGGGCTTTATGAGTTCAAAGTTCTCCCCTTCGGTCTCTGTTCCGCACCTGCCACCTTTCAGCGGATGATGGATACCGTGCTTGCTGAACTCAAATGGCAAACCTGCCTCGTGTACTTGGATGACGTCGTCGTGTTTTCGAGCACGTTTGACGAACATCTCGCACGACTCGAGAGCGTCCTCGCTGCGATCCGTACTGCCGACCTCACCATCAAGCCTGAGATATTCTACTGCGGGTTCCAAGAGCTCAAATTTCTTGGCCATGTCGTTGGTCCTAAAGGCGTCCGACCAGACCCCGACAAGTTAGCTGCCGTCGCCGAGTTTTCACCACCAACAGACAAGAGGGCTGTCCAACGCTTCCTTGGTTTGTGCGCCTCTTATAGACGCTTCGTCGAGGGATTCTCGAGAATTGCTGAACCTCTGACACGACTTACACGTGATGATGTGCCTTTCATTTGGGCGGACGAGCAGCAGCAGTCGTTCAATGAACTGCGCGAGCGTTTGAAAGCTGCCCCAATACTTGCTCATTTCGACGAAAACGCAGACACAGAAATCCATACTGACGCCAGCAATGCGGGTCTCGGTGCAGTTCTTGTGCAGTGGCAAGATGGTGCGGAACGCACCATTGCTTATGCAAGCCGCAGTCTCACCAAGGCTGAGAAAAACTACTCAACCACTGAAAAAGAATGCTTAGCGGTTGTGTGGGCAATTAGTAAATTCCGACCCTACTTGTACGGTAGACCCTTTAAGGCTGTGAGCGATCACCACGCCCTGTGCTGGCTTGTCAACCTCAAGGATCCTTCAGGCAGACTAGCCCGTTAGAGCCTACGCTTACAAGAGTACGACATAACCGTTGTCTACCGATCTGGAAGAAAGCACAGTGACGCTGACTGTTTGTCACACGCACCGCTCCCTACGACATCATTGGACCCTGACTATGACTTGCCATTTGTCGGCGTTGTCGACGCCGTAAAGATGGCTGAGCACCAGTGTGCTGACCCTGAGTTGCTGCCGCTTATCGAGCACCTTCAAGGAGTTGAAGGTGTTTTACCTCGCTCGCTCTTGCGCGGCTTATCATCGTACTGTTTGCGCAACAACGTCCTTTACAGGAAAAACTGCGGAAGCGGTCCAAATACGTACCTCCTTGTCGTGCCGTCGGCGCTGCGCCAAGACATTTTGTAAGCCTGCCATGATGAGCCATGCGCGGGACACCTGGGATTCACTAAGACATTAGCAAGGATACGACAAAAGTATTACTGGCCCCGGCTTTTTCCTTCTGTGCAACGGTACGTAAAGACCTGCCGCGATTGTCAGCGTCGCAAGAAACCGCCCTTTAAACCGGCTGGCTTTCTCCACCCTGTGGACCCTC
Organism: Dermacentor silvarum; assembly: GCF_013339745.2. NCBI lineage: Eukaryota > Metazoa > Arthropoda > Arachnida > Ixodida > Ixodidae > Dermacentor > Dermacentor silvarum. The sequence goes on along the minus strand of NC_051161.1, from coordinate 97,755,281 downwards.
CTCAAGCACCGTTCCAACAAATAGGAATGGATCTACTTGGGCCATTCCCAGTGACCTCTTCGCGCAACAGATGGATAGTCGTCGCTACAGACTACTTAACTGGTATGCCGAAACCGAAGCTATTCCGCAAGCAAACTCGTATGAAGTGGCCAAGTTCTTCGTCCACCAATCGTCCTACGACATGGTGCACCGTCTGTTCTCATCACGGATCGCGGTACAGCATTTACAGCCGAATTTATGCAGGACGTTCTCCAGCTGACCCATACTTCTCACCGCAAGAGCACTGCCTATCACCCTCAAACCAATGGATTAACGGAACGTCTGAACAGAACGCTGGCTGATATGCTCTCCATGTATGTCGACGTAGAGCACAAGATGTGGGACGAGATTTTACCCTATGTGACCTTTGCGTATAATACTGCTGTACAGGAGACTACACAGTTTACGCCGTTCGAACTTGTATACAGGCGCCACGTCACCTCAACACTGGACGCCATGCTACCTGTGTCTGATAATAGCCCGACCAGTGAAAACGTGGAAGAGTTTGTGCAAAGAGCCGAAGAAGCTCGCCAGCTTGCTCGGCATCGTATCCGGAGCCAACAGCATACCGACACCCTTCGATACAACCAGGGTCGACGCGACGTCCATTACAATACCGGCGACTGCGTGTGGGTCTGGACGCCCATCCGTCGCCCTGGACTCTCAGAAAAGTTGCTCCGCCGGTATTTCGGTCCCTACAAGGTTACACGCCGCCTCAGTGATGTAACCTACGAAGTCGTCCCCTGCAGTTCCGACCCTGGTTCGCTCCGTCATCGTCCTCACGATGAAGTTGTTCATGTAGTGCGCATGAAACCATACTATGCGCGTACGTGAACGCCAAGATGCACCTGAGGACCTCCATTTTTTATCGTGGCTGAAAGAACTTTTTGACGCGATCGAGACGGTCGCTTTTCGGACAGGGGGCAATTGACACAATGATGTGGGGCTCCCGCACCGCGGGATGGCGCGTGCAAAGGTCGGCGCCATGAAAGACGACGAAGCGCGTAGGCTGCACGCTCTTCTTCTGGTCCGCCATTAAAGAGAAGCGTCTGTTTTTTCAAGTCTCCGTCTACGATCTATGTTACAATATAATATTTTATGCAATACATAAAGAAAAATCAGAATGAGCCCACTTTTCACGAATAGAAGTTTTATAAAAAGATATAAACTGCCAAAGTCAAGATTGTGGGATAAAATTGAAGAAAGTTTGTAAATACACTCTTGTATCTTCAGAAAAAAATGTTGCAAAAATTATTAGATATACAAAAAATATAGTTTCTTCTGCTGCTGCCATCGGCCTGAAAGCTTCCTTGTCCTTTTGCTCGCCGACTCACTCAACGTTATAGGGACTGAGTCCACTATAACAATGCGTGAGTCGGCGAACAAAATAACAAGGAACCGTTCAGGCTGATGGCAGGAGCAGAAGAAACTATATTTTATCCTTCTTCTATTTTGCTAACCTCGCAGCACGAGGCACATGCGCATGCACATTCACCTGAGCGCGCCATAAATAAAAGGCGGCCGATGAAGATGACAATGGCTGCTAGATCTATTACTATCTAATAGGCACTATCTCCAAAAAAACCAACAAATTTTCAATGAACAGGTATTCCGCTATAAAAATTTAACTGCAAGCACTACAGTTGGGCATGCTGGGCTAGGGTCGCCAATGTTCCGGGCTGGTTTGTGTCGTCGCTTTCAGACTCACCAAGTCCGACGAAAAGTCAGCGCCCTCTGACTCGCTGCGATTCGATGCATCGAAAAGATCAGCCGCAGAGGCAGCGGAATCGCAATATCTGCGATCTCCCGAAGCGCATGCGCTGCATTTGGAGCCGGAAATTTTTGCGTTCTGCTTAGATGATCTTGAAACTTCGAAGCGCATTTAAAAATTACTGCCTGGTGGGAAAAATGTGAACTGCTTAGAAAACAAAAATGTAGTTACTCTTCCTTCCCATCCGATGCCGCAGTGCGTTCGTGAGCCACTTGGAAGGTCTCGAAAGCGCCGTTTGAAACCATCGATAGCTGGCGGCCATTTTTGCTTTCTACTTTGAAAATCGCAAAAATTTGGAGCGCATACAAAAATCACTGTCTCACGGGAAAAAAGCTAACTGCTTAGAAAACTAAAATATACTTCTCCTTCATGTCCGATAGTGCAGTATGTCCGTGAGTGGCACGAAAGGTCACGAAAACGGTGTTTCGAATCATCGATAGTGGGCTAACAATGCCCAACTGGCGCGGTACGGAAAAAGTTAAGGTTGGTGTTGTAAAGTGGGAAAGGCCGCTATGCAGGATCGGCTATAACTGATGTTTTAAAGTGGTAACTTGTTTGGTGCTAAGAAGACTACTTTAACATTGGTGTTGTAAAGTGGGAAGCAGAGCTATATGGGATCTACAGAAAGTAATGTTTTAAAGCGGTAGCTTGTTTGGCCTTGAGAAGACTACTTTAACGTTGGTGTTGTGACGTGGGAAGTAGACCTATTTGGCGTCATAGAACTATAACTGGTGTTTTAAAGTGGTAGCTTGTTTGGCCCTGGGAAGACTGCTTTTATGTTGTTTTTTTTAAAGTGGGAAGTATGGCGTCAACAACAAGTAATGTTTTAAAGCAGTAGCTTGTTCGGCTCTGGCAAGACTACTTAACGTTGATGGTGTTTCCAATTGTCTTCAGCCCATGTGAGACGGGAAATAGAAGGCAGGCTGCAGAAGATTTGGAACAACGTGCATTAACAGCCTCGGCAAGGTCATCGATCAGTTGCTCACGGCGAGACTGCTGGTCTTTGAGTTGCGACAGCAGAACGGTAGATGCCATCGCCACAGTACCTCTTGCTGAATAGTCAATGATGCGATCGGCCAGCTCCGCCAGCTTTTCTAGGGACAGGTCGTCTGGTGCGGTAGCCAAGACAATAACTATATTCTGCGGCAGGCGCTGAAGGAACAGTTCTCGCAGCAGCGGGCTGTTTGTGTCCAGCGTACTGTCACTGAGAAGCAGCTGCATGCGGCGTAGTAGTTCCGACGCTCGCCAGTCGCCGAGCTCCTCTTCGTTGAGAAGCTGCTGAAGACGCCTGCGCACAGACACAGACATGCGGTGGAGCACCGTCGTTCTAAAGTGGTCATAGGGAGTGGTTTCATGGGGCGCGTCCATAACGTCGTAGAACTCTGCAACCGCCTCCGTTAAGAGTGCGGAGACAGCGTGGTAGAACTTCGCTTGTTGCGAAGTAATGCGCTGAAGGGTGAAGATGGCCTGCATGTGTGTAAACCAGGCTGCATGAGTTTTTGGCCAGAACGATGGCAAGTGAATCTGCACCGTGGCGATGCCCTCTGCACTGATCACCGGTCTGTCTTTCGTGGTCCCTTCTATGATGTGGTGCACGCCTTGCAATCACATCTGGCGTGAAGGCATCCAACCATCTCTTACGCCTTCCTACAATGGCCCTTTCAAGGTACTCAGCCGGACAGAAAGAAACTGTCACCATCCAGCTCAATCGACGTGAAGAAGTCGTGACTATTGACAGAGTCAAATCCGCCTACTTGGCGACCTTGCCAGCATTATGTGCTTTTGACCACTTTCATCATCATCAGCCTATATTATTGCGGTAGCAATTATATGGACACTCCAAAGCAGATTTCTGCTGTCGGCGTTGCCGTCGTCGCCGTGAGGTTCCGTATGACGTGAATGAAGATGAAATCGTCGCCGCGCGCCGCCGAACGCTGTATGTGCGAGTGAAAGGGAACGAGGGACGCGCGCTTTCACGGGTAGTGAACCCGCAGCGGAGAACAAACGCGCGTTCTGCGCCGTGCTCCCTTAAGGGCTGCAGAAGTAGGCGTCTCTTTCCTCCTTTACAATCACCATATATGTAGAGCAAACGCGCCTTCTTCCGACGCGCGAAAGGACAGGGAGGGGGGGGGGGAGGTGGGTAGGGAAGGGAGGCGACGTTTAGCTGCGGCACCAAGTGCCTATTTATATCAGAGGCTCCGGCAACAGTCACCAACGCCGCACGCATTTTGTGCGAACGTGGGCAAAACGCCGACGGCGTCCACAACAGTTCTGTGTGTTGCCGGTGCTGCTGCATGTCCAAGTTTATACAGCTGATAAAGCTACTATCATTACGCCATACAGCTTTCCACAAATTTGCTATCGCAATTGATGCTTCGCCTTTCAGGTGAAACTGCGACAACTTTTTATGTCCAGTGCAGAATGAAGGCCTCTAACTGGGATCTCCAATGACCCCTATCTTGTGCTAGCCGATTCCAACTTGCGCCTGGAAATTTCCTAACATCATCACCCCTTTACTTTACCACCACGGAAACAAAGGATTTACCTGACCGCCCGACACCAAAGGCCGTTTCTTGGGTGCACGTGCATCGTTGCGCTTCTCCTAAAAGGGGGGGAGCCCTCTAGCGGCCATCTTCATCTTGATCGGCCGCATTTTATTTATGGTGCACTCAGGTGCATTTGCATGCACGTGTCTCGTTCCTCGTGCTGCATGCTGCGAGGTTAGAAAGGCAATGTTAGAATTATCCTCTCAATGCCAAACAGGCTTTCAAGTCTGTGCAAAGCCAGCTACCGCAGCATTAAAATGCTGGGTTGCCAGACAAATAACAAAGAAGCCTTTGTTAAATGTGAGATGAATGTTCTTTATGCACCACCATTCAGAACAATGCGCTACTGATAGGTTGCGGAGGCACGCAAACAATCTATGTAGTGGTATCGAGTGCCATCTTAATATTTAACTGCTGGAACTGTGGGTGTGAGCCCCAGTATGCACAGTGCTGTGTAATAGAAATAAGTGCTACGCAAACGGCATTTGAGATCATAGAAGCGGCAAAGATTGCTAGCAGGGTTTTCGCATGCGTTAGTGCAATATCTATTAACTTTAAAAAAAAAAGAAGAATCTGAGTATCTGAACCATATGCAGAGAGTGGCTCAGTGGGGATGTCAGTATAGACTAATTTCATAATCCACTTGTGCAAATGCAGTTGTGCAGGCTGGTTGTGTGTTCCCTGAATATATGTGTGATGCTCGTGAATATAAATGATTGTTCAAAGTAAGCGCATTGTCTACCCTGCCCCTGTTTAGCTTTGTGCGCTAGAAGGCAGGAATGGAATATGCCCAAACTTACATTCTATCAACTTGGATGAGCAATTACAGATGGTGTGTCATGACTTGGATGCTGCGCTGCCTCGTTGAATTAATGTTTAGTGTGGCCTCCTCTTTGATGATGGATGCAGCACCACACTCAGCTTGGCTGGCCCTTGGCAACAAGCCTAGCACCTGGGGATGGCTTGGCATACAGTGTCTTCTTCACTTACCACAGGCCACTGAGTCTGAGTGAGTCTGCTTTGTTAGTCTCCCATGTTTGTACATTTCAGCCACGGAGATTGAAGGCAAGTCCTCAGCCACTTGTGTGCAAACACGGCTTTGAGTGGTGCTGTGCAGCAGACATACATGCCCCAATTGAATTTGTGCCTTTAAGTTGGCCATTTTTGCACGTTTTTAGCCTTCATTTACCCATATTGATTTTGGCCCAGAAATGGCCCAAAAGTTGGCTCATTTTCATGGTTGTAAACTTGTTCTGGTGGTGGAATTTGTGGAATGAAGGCACAGAGTAGAGATATTGGTGTAATAAAAATCTCGTCAATAACCCAGCATATTCTAGCAAAAAAGCACAATATGGGGCTCTGAATGCTGTTGTTACGTCGCTACCGAGATGCAACAAGGAAGCCAGATAACGCAACAAGAACGATGGTTTATTGAGCAGCTTGTTTTTATAGTAAGCGCACGTGACGTTGCAGTGACGTGCACTGATAAGACTGCATACGGCTGACACATCATCTCTCCCCCTTTAAAAGCCATAACGTTCAGGTGGTTTCCGTGGCCGGGTTGATCTTCGCAAGAGCGGTGGGGTTGCTGATTCCGCCACTGTGTCTTCCGGGCTGTCTTGGACCCTTTCCCCAGTATCCTCGGATAACTCTTGCTTGCTTGTCTGGTCAAGGTCACTGTCCATTGCTTCAGCTCGACGTCTCAGCTGGTCTAGATGTCGTCGGTGTCGTCCTTGAGCACAATCTACGGTGACCATCCTGGACCCTTGCTGGTCTTGCACCACTCCTGGAATCCACCTTCGACTTCTTCCAAAACTGCGCATCCACACCGGGTCACCTGCATTAAATTTCCTCGTAGCTGCTGCTGGTAAACCATCAGCATACTTTTCTTTGGGATTGATAGCGTCTATCTTCGTCCTAATCTGGTAACCCAGCAAACGTTCCGCCGGCGACTTGCCATCCTCTCCGGGTGTTCGGCGGTACCTGCACAAAAATCTATCCAGCCGTGTTATCAGGTCGTTTCCCGGATTTTTCTTTAGCCCTTCTTTGAGCGTGCGCACCGCTCTCTCGGCCAACCCATTAGATTGCGGGTGATAGGGTGCTGTTGTCAATTGCTGTACCTTGTTACGTGCCAAGAACTCGCGAAAAAACGCGCTCACAAACTGTGGTCCATTGTCGGACACGAACGTTTTTGGAAGCCCAAACCGTGCAAATATTGACCGCAGAGCTCTGACCGTGGTTTCCGACGTAGCAATCTTCATTGGCACCGCTTCGATCCATTTTGTTTCCGAGTCTACGATGACCAAGACCATGTGTCCGTCCACCGGACCTGCAAAATCAGCGTGCAGACGGCTCCAGCGTTCCCCGGTCGCTGGCCATGTCGCGGGTACCTGGGCAGGTGGCATCGCGGAAGCCTGTGCACAAACATAGCACGAGCTGACCAGTCGCTCAATGTCCGAGTCTAGTCCTGGGTACCAAAATAGCGTTCTGGCGATACTCTTCATGGAAACCATACCCGGATGAGTTTCATGCAGCAGGTTTATTGCGCGTCTTCTGGCCGCAAAGGGCATAACAATGCGATGGCCCCAGTATACCAAATTGTCACTTACGGTTAGTTCCGTGCTCCTGTTGAAGTACGGCCGGTACTGCTCGTGATCCTGGGGTCGAAACCGCGGCCATCCTTTTAAAATCCATTCTTTGACATGTTGAAGAGTAGTGTCTCGATCGGTCATTTGTTTCACCTCTCGGGCGCATATCGCCGTTTCCTCCATCGCTTGGGCAAACAAAACGTACTCCCGTTCGTCGGAATAATTCTCTAGTGGCTCTGTAATCGCCAGTGGCAACCGGCTGAGGGCATCTGCATTTGAATGTTCACTGCCTTTACGATATTGCACCGTATAGCTGTAGTTAGCGAGAAACAAGGCCCAACGCTGAATCCGGGCGGCTGCCATCGGTGGTATCGCTTTTTTTGGATTTAATAAACCAGTCAGAGGTTTGTGGTCTGTCACCAGGACGAATTCATGTCCGTACAAGTAGTCTTTGAACCGGGCAACCCCGAACACAAGTGCTAGAGCCTCTTTTTCCAACTGCGAGTAATTACATTCTGCCCTTGTAAGTTTCCTGGAGCGGAAACCAATTGGGTAATCAACACCATTGATCCGGTGGGACAAAACGGCTCCGATACCTACTGGTGACGCGTCACACTCCAGCCTCAACGGCTTATCAGGGTCAAAATGGGCCAACAACTTCGAGGCTTCTATTGCCTTCTTGACTTTCCGAAAGCATTCTTTGTGCTCTTGCTTCCACTGCCACCTGGCACCTTTGGCAAGAAGGGCGTATAGCGGAGCCAACAAGGTCGCCAGGTTCGGCAAGAATTTGCCGTAATAGTTGACAAGACCTAAAAATGCTTTCATCTCACTCACCGAAGTGGGCTCCGGCGCTTCGCGGACGGCCTTGATGTTCTCGTCTTTCGGCCGCAGTCCGTTAGCGTCGATACGATGACCGAGAAAGGTGACCTCGTCTTGCCGAAACTTGCATTTCTCCTTGTGCAACCGAAGACCATATTCTCAGCAATCTTTGAAGGACTTTCCGCAGCCGTGACAGGTCATTTCGCTTTTCTGCGACGATAATATCGTCGAGATACACCTGTACTCCTGGAATATCGCTCAGGAGCGCGTCCATGCGTCTCTGAAATATGGCCGGTGCGGAACTTATGCCAAAAGGCAGCCGTTTAAAACAGAAAAGACCCTTTTGAGTGTTCAAAACTGCTATCTTCTGGGCGTCCTCATCCAACGGTAACTGATTGTAGGCCTGGCGCAGGTCCAACGTCGTGAAAACTTCCCCGCCGTTCAGCTTCGCAAAAATGTCATCCACTCGCGGCAACGGGTACTGCTCCATCGCAGTGGCTGCGTTGACAGTCATCCGAAAGTCTCCGCAGATTCTGAGCGACCCATCCTTCTTTAGAACGGGTACGACTGGCGTTGCCCACTCGGCGGTTTTCACTGGCGTAAGGACGTCTTGGGCTACTAGCTCATCCAGCGCTTCCGTCATCTTGTCCCTCAAAGCGTAGGGTACAGTCCGGGCCTTGAAAAACCGCGGAACAACATTTTCCTTCAGCTGAAATGTTACCGGTGGTCCCTTGCAAAGTCCCAGACCTCGAGCAAAGACGTCAGCATATTCGCTAAGTAGAGTCTCTAGTTCTGTGTTGGCTACGTTGCACTTCATCGGTTGCACGCTCGCGACGACGTTTGTCAGCATGGAAACTCCGATTTCGTTAAAAGCCTTTATCGTGTCTCTGCCACACAGCGACGGTCCCGAGCTGTCGACCACTATGACCGTGCCTTGAATATCCTTCCCATCGCATCTGGCCGTCATGATTAGTTGTCCAAGCACTGGAAGTTCACCCAATAGGCAGGACAGTTTTAGCTGCGTTTTTCGCAACGGCGGCCACTTCATTTCATACTTCCGAAACACCGCTGCTGAAATGATGCTTACAGGTGATCCGGTGTCCACCAGCATTGTTAGAGGAACGTTATCCCAGCTGACAACTCTGTAAATCGGTTTAACCTTGCGGATACTTGCCTCTTGGTGAAGGACGGCCTCTATAGTGTACAAGGCCTCACTATCGTCCGTGGTTGCGCAGTCTTCAGCTGTCATTGCGTACGCCCCTTGCCGTCGTACATCCGCATGTTGGAACTGCTGTCGGCGACTAGACCTGGCTGACTGGCACATTCGGCTCAGATGGCCTCGTTTGCCGCACCTGTGGCACACCGTACGCAGGTGTGTACATTCATCTTCGGCATGTTTTTCGCTACCACACCGTCCACATCGGCCACGTGTATCCGGCTGTGGCCGCAACTTTCCAGCCCGACTCTGTTGGCGTGTAAAATTTACAGCACCTTGCTCTGTAGGGTGCATCATTCGGGCGTTCTCAGCGGCATCTTGTGCCGAAATCGCAAAGCACTCTGCCTGTTCTAGCGTGAGTTTCCGTTGCGTCAATAAATGTCGCCTAACGTCTTCATCGCACACGCCACACACAATTCGGTCTCTCAGCATTCGCTCCAACGATGTCCCGAAATTGCACTTCCCCGCCAGCCGTCTAATTTCAGCAATGAAATCCTGAACAGTCTCACCAGCTTTTTGCGCTCGCATGAAGAATGCATAGCTGGCAGCCGTTTCGTTGACTTGAGGGGTATAATGTTCTTCCAAATACCCGACGACTTCATCGTAGCTTAGTTCGTTGACCTTCTTCGGGTGGCAACGCCCCTGAACCACTCCCACTGCGCTGCCCGTGAGCGCTGATATCAGGAGTGCTCGTTTCTTCGTTTCGTCTACGATGTTATGGGCTTCAAAGTAAGCCTCCAGGCGAACACGATACGTCGGCCAGGTACCCTCCGCATCTCCAAATTCTGGCGGCCGCCCGGCACTCATGCTTGCGCGGGTCACTCGTCGCCACTGTTACGTCGCTACCGAGATGCAACAAGGAAGCCAGATAACGCAACAAGAACGATGGTTTATTGAGCAGCTTGTTTTTATAGTAAGCGCACGTGACGTTGCAGTGACGTGCACTGATAAGACTGCATACGGCTGACACATCAGCTGTGTTCTGGTTTAAGTTCAATATGAGCACTTTTTCGCCTTATTGTTGTTCATTGAATATAGTATGTTCATTTGAAATATGTTTTCTTTGTGATGTGGTTGAAATTATTGAATATTCTTGTAGAACGTTTACTTGTAACGCCTATAGTAGAGTGGAAAGGAATGAGCAGTGGACCCAGTCCCCTACCCCGCTGAAGCATTGGGTTGGCAGAAGCATCACGGCTGTTGTGACCCGCCGTGGGTGCTTAGTGGCTTTGGCTTTGCGCTGCTAAGCACAAGGTCCCGGGATCAAATCCTGGCTATGGTACCCGCATTTCGATGGGGGCAAAGTGCAAAAACGCCTGTGTACCGTGCATTGGGTGCACGCTATAGAACCCCAGGTTGCTGAAAATTAAACCTGAGTCCTCCAACACAGTGTGCCTCATAATCAGATTGTGGCTTTGGCATGTAAAATTTCAGAATCTAATGTAATGGCTGTTGTGCATCGAGGGTGGCGGACGTACAGGATGTATAATTCATGCTCATGCAAGAAAATTATTCATCTTGAAAGTATGCCCCCTTCCCCCTCCTCCCGAAAAAAAAAAAAACGAAACATGGAAAGGTGCCTGTTAACATGCATCCAATGCAGTTATGATTTGTAATAACCCTGCTTCTATGTGCATTGACTGCTTTCTCCAGAAAGCATCACGGTGCTTGGCTGTGATAGGGAGCAGATGTAATGCATGTCTTAGCTGAATATTATTTGATGAAGTCTTTGCAAGAAAGCGCATTGCTAGATGATTGGAAAATGGCAGATGTGGTGGCTGTGCAGAAATCCAGACCGCGTGATTCAATCTTAAATACTTCCCCATATCCCAACTAGTGTTTCTAGCAAAAGTTTTGAGCATGTCATTTTTAGGTATACAGTATAGACCACTTATAATGTAACTGCTTATAGCGCAGGACCGGATGTAGTGCGGTCTTTTCAGACTCCCGTTAATTTTCCCATAGCACTCCATGTATACACGTATCGCTTATAGTGCAGTCACGGGAAACAAAATACCGGTTAGAGTGCGGCTGCCTGGGAGTACAGAAGTCAGCGGAGACGGCGAACGCTCCCCTCAAACGGGCGCCCCAAGGAGTGCTCGAGGAAGAAAGAGAGACGAGAAGGGCAGGTGGTGCGAACGAACAGCCAGTGAGGCTGAAACCAGAACCTTGAGTGCGAGTCGTGAAATATCACGGCGCGCATAGCAAGCCAGCGCCACGAAACTGCCAACGCTCGCTTCACGATAACGGCAGTAAACGAAACTTCAGGGAGCGGGCGGCGCCGGCACATCACGGCAAGGGCGCACGCAGAGACCGTGGAATGTGAGGGAGGAGGGCCGCAAGACCGTAGAGGCTTGGGCTAGTCGGTACATACTTGAAAGGGAAAACAGCGCGAAAAAACACGACAAGAAGACAAGATGGGAGACACACACCAGCGCTGTTGCCGAAGAGGGCCGCCTCGGCAACTCCGCCGCTTCGGCGGCTCCCCTCGCCCTCCCTTGTAGCTCCCTCACTTTCGACTGTCACCGTGCTTGCCCGCCGCCGTGCAGGCGCCGCCGCTCCAGCCGGCCTGGCGCCAGCTCCCCAAAGTTTCGTTTTCAGCCGTTATCGGGAAGCGGGCGTTCGCCGGCGTGGGCAGTTTCGTTGGCCGGCCTGGGACAGTGCCGCTGCTTCCCTCTGCGCCGTAGCCGCAGCATGCAAGGTCAACACGTGACTATAAAGTAGAGAAAGCATAAAGGAGAAAGAAGGGTTCACAGCCATTTTCTACGCGTGGCTACGGTAGCGTGGCTGAGACGTCGGCACGTACACGCATGTTCCAGCGCAATGCAGAATCGGCGACCTAGCAATTCGAGAGAGGGTGAAATTTCCGCCACATTTTTTTCTTTTTTTTTTGTTGTTTCGTTCGCGCGCGACATTGAGGGGTCTCTCCTAAGCTTTTACTCTATGGCAGTGCCGGAGCAATGCCGGTCGGACGCGCCGCCGCGTGATTTGGTTCGAATTAACGGGATTCGTCTGTAAATTGAATGCAAACGTTGTAGCCGTATTCCTTGACTGTCGCATACGCGTGGCGGCTCGATGCACATGTTTTGCATATGTGCGGGCCTTGAAAATTGTTGCTTTGGTTATAGTGTGGTGCCGCTTATAGTGCGGATATTTGCGACTCCGGCGACTTACGTTATAAGCGGTCTACACTGTATTATGTGCCATTTAGATAAGTTTTTATTGCTAAGCCCTCAACAACATAGTTTCTGTAGTGGTTTTTCTAGTGTAACACAGCTGGCAGGGTTCGTGTATGATTTAACAGGCACTAGACAGTGCCGCTTATAGTGCGGATATTTGCGACTCCGGCGACTTACGTTATAAGTGGTCTACACTGTATTATGTGCCATTTAGATAAGTTTTTATTGCTAAGCCCTCAACAACATAGTTTCTGTAGTGGTTTTTCTAGTGTAACACAGCTGGCAGGGTTCGTGTATGATTTAACAGGCACTAGACAAATGTTACTCAATTGACTGCTTATTATTAGATTTAAAAAAACGCTTTTGTGGCTGTTTTTCATTCACTACTACTTGATAAATAAAGATCGTATAAAATTAACAATGACGCTAATATTAAAATTATGCAAATACATGAACTTGAGACTCCAAAGGGTTGTGTTGAATGGTGTTGCTTTTAGACGTTTATAAACTGCGCAAAAAAAACGAAGACACAAGAAAGAAAACACACACGACACCACATGTTTTATTTCTTGTGTCTTCGTTTTTTTGCGCAGTTTATTAACGTCAAAAAGGTATGAACCAAATAGCCCGCCAGAACGTCCTACTGAATGGTGTTGCATCAAATGATGTTGACGTATCCTCAGGTGTTCCCCAGGTGTTCCCCAGGGTTTGGTGTTGGGACCTCTCTTGTTTTTATCATACAGTGGACTCAGAATAAATGAAACTCGCTTTAACGAAAATGCCGTATAAACGGAACGAGGGTGGCAAAATTGGTTGGCCACCCATAGGCGCAACATTAGCATACTTCGCTTAAATGACATGCTTCTTCTTGTCAACTTGGGTTCAACTGCACTGTAATTGGAACTACCACCTACCTCATGGTACACCACACCACATATGAAACCAGAAAGGCCTGACAACCATCACGCAGTTGGGGGCATGTTAAGGCATATTGGGTTGCCAAAGTTGCAGCAGTGTTTTCAGCATGAGAGGCTTCACTAGGAAAGAAGTGATTCCTCAGGAGGAAGAAAAAGAATTATATGTTCAGGATACCACTACTGCTTTGTTCATGCTGCAGGAATACTCTACTTTAGATGATGCCCTTGTTACCAGCTGCTGTGACAAGACCTTCGAAATATTGCCACGTGCTTGTGCCACTTGCTCCCAGAAGGCGACGAGGACATTCTAGTTCACGAGCTAGCGTCTTTTCTTTTTTTTTGTCGCTGCTGTGCTGCCCCTTTGACGACTTGGACTTTAGTGGCCTCTTTTAGAAGTCGTCTGTCTATTAAACGTGACATTTTTCTGGTGGAGGTACAAGTATCCTCGACTCATGCAACAGACCCCTCCTAGCGGCAAGTGGCACAAGCACGTGGCATTATCCCTCCTCCCAGCAGGAACGTTAGACTGATACCAGAGCTCACGCCAGTACACCGTGCCAGCCGGAGAATCGAGGGATTGGCCCCTGGATTGGCCTTTACTTGCGAGAACAACAACGTCAGCAGGTACGGATGCTACATCCGATACTACCACGACTAACCCTGCGATGGCTGCTTCGGTACCTCCTCATTACATGCTGCGCACGTGCCAAAAACCGCGCGTGCCAAGTCCTTTTCCTGGCGACCTTCTTGAAGACGTGGAAGACTGGCTGGCGGACTTCGAGCGCTAGCGGAGTTCAGTGGATGGTACGACGACGTGAAGCTCCGAAATGATTACTTCAGCCTTTTGGATGGTGCTGGCACGTGGTTCCAGAACCACGAAGACGTCCTGACATCATCACGTGAGTTCTGTTGCATGCTCTTGGAGACCTACGCCAGCTCCAATTGCCGGGAACGATCAGAATGGGCCCTCCAGTCTCGCATTCAGAAACCTAGTAAGAGTGTGGCTATGTACATGGAAGACATGGTGCATCTCTTCAGGTGAGCTGACCCTACCATGTCGGAAGACAAGCAGCTGTGTCACTTGATGCGAGGCGTGAAAGAGCAGCTTTTCGGTGGACTTGTTCGTAGTCCGCCCAAAACGGTTGCGGAGTTTCTCACTGAAGCCATCGCCATGGAGAAGTCCTTGCGCCAGCTCTCGCACCAGTACGATCGGCTGGTTAACCTCTCGTCTGCTACCAGTGGCCTAGGAGCTCTCACGACCGACGTCGAGTTGCTTCGCGAGATTATTCGATCAGTAGTCCGCAACGAGCTGCGACAGCTGCATCAGGTGCAGCAGCCTTCAGCCAACTTCATCACAAGCGTCGTGCGTGGCGGAGTTCAGCATGCGCTCGGCACACCCCCTTACGAAGCAGCATTTCAGGCTGGTCCGTCACTTCAGGTGTTGTGGGGAGCACACGCTGCCACCTTCTCCCGCGGGCGCTCGCCCGTCGCTTGAGAACGGAGCGCACGCGGCGGTAGCCGGGCGGACACGGGAGAAATGCACTTTGCCCTCTCCCGGTTCTCGCTCGCCTCTCGCGACGCGCGCGCCCGCGCGGGAAGAGGGAAAGTATCCGGCGGGCGAGGAGGACACTCCCCTCGCGGAAAGGTAAAAAGATATAAAAGAGCCTGACCGAGAGACCCCCGGCCTCTCTGACCTCGCTTGACCTACCTGCCGATACGGATTTACCCGCTGAAACTCGTGAGTGACCTCGTTTGCGTGACTACCACACGCGACGAGGCAAGCCTATTTTATTACTTATTATACAGAGCCGACTTCCCTCTGCAAGTGTGTTTTATTGCCAACAGCAATAAACGTTGTTGAGTTGACTCGCTTGTTGCCTTATTTGCCCGAACCCTACGTAGCTGCGATTACACGCGCTACGGGTTGGGGAAGACCCCCACATTTGGCGCTACCAACGTGGTTCGAATTCGGCAACCACGGCGAGTCTTTTTCTGTTTTTTGGAGCTGGGACTACTGAAGTTACAGCAAACAATGGCGATGGGTTTGTCTGACTTTCCAGATTTGTTCATGTTGTCGGATGTAGCGGCAGATAATCAGAGACCTAGTGCTAACGCGGCGGCAGCTTCCGAACAAACCGGTAGCTTTGATTTTGAGTGTTTCATGCGGAACAGTCGGGATCGCGGAAATGCCACGTTGGCAGGGTTTAGGCCTGAAAGTAGGCCTAACACGCCTAACACCTCGCCGCTTCGTCCCGCGGACTCAGAGCCACCTGTGCCTCTAAATTGTTCGACGCAAACTGCGGATGCGTCCGAACCTTCGGGCGGTAGTATTCCGTCAAGCGAAATAATGCTGCGGAATGCGCTGCAAGTCATGCAGAGCTTAGCCGGCGCCCTGCAGAACACAATGAAGGCCCCGTCGCAGAGCGAACGACCACGAATTAAGGTAGACATGCCTACCTATAGTGGGTACCACGATCGCACTAGTGCAAACGAGTACCTCGACCGTCTGCAGTATTATCAGCAAGCATCAGGGCTTTCAGACGCCGAACTTCTCGCGCGTGTGGTCCCTGCTTCACTGACTGAACAGGCAGCTCGTTGGTTCCGACTGGCCGGACACAGAGCCCGCACAGTAGAAGAGTTCCGTGTGAACTTCCGCGAGGAATTTCTTCTGGCCAACTACGAGTGGCGTTTGAGGAGAGAGTTGGAGTTGCGTACCCAGCATCCGGACGAGTCCCTGCTGGAGTATGTTCGAGCGATGGACGAACTTTATTGTCTCGCAAGCCCTCTCGCCAACGACGCCGATAAAGTCGAGCGCGTCACACGGCAAGCGCACCCGACTTTCGCGGCCTACTTCAGGGGATGTAGGTACCGAGACTTAGACGAGCTCTCCACCGAAGCAAAGCGCATCCAAGGGGACATCCTCGCGGCGCGATCATACCGTCCGCCTCCACCCGCCGCGCTGTCACTCGAGCCTCGCTGCGCGTGGAACGGCGGCGGGATCGCTTCACATTCCCCTAGGATCAACGCGTCGGCATCGTTCGCCGACGAGCAGGTCCAGCGTGGTTGGGAATTATCAGACCGCGCCTTGGACCCGTACGCCTATGTGCTGAAAACAGCACAGCATAACGCGCTGCGGCAGGAACTTGCGAGAACGGAAGAGCGGCACATGCCGACCGCCGAGCATGGAAGCTACGGCCCGCCGGATTGGAGCGACGGGTGCCCACGCCACCGAGGCTTCGGTGGCCGTTGCTACCAATGCGGCGGACTGGGGCACATCGCCCGTGACTGCGCAAGCACGCCGGTCCGAGGTCGAGCACGTGGTTCGGGAAACGGGCGAGGCCGCCGGTGATCCACCTTGGGTCCCGGGCGGCGATCTCGAACACAACTGGTGATTTCGATTTACTTGCGCCTTTGGCTTGTCGCGTAGGAGATGTCGCGGACTCGCAGGCGCCGTTCATCGAGCTAACGATAGCCCTAAAGAAGTTTGCCGCATTATTGGATACTGGGGCAAGCGCTTCTTTATTTGGTGACGAGGTGTTGCAGCATCTCCGCGAGAACAATATCCGCTTAAGAGATAGTGACATCACTTTCCGCCTTGCTTCCGGCACAGCACAATCGAGCGGTGCAGCTAGACTAGTTATTCGTTGGGAGAGCAGCGTTATTTGTTGGGAGAACAGCGTTATTCTGTTCGGAGCTCCCGAACAGAATAACGCTGTTGGGATTCACGTTGGACAACGGCCGCATTCTGCCGAGTGAGGATAAGCTCGAGGCTATACTGAGCTACCCGTCGCCGAAAGATATCGGGGAACTGAGACGCTTTCTGGGCAACGCCTCGTACATCTTCCCGGTCTGTCAGTGCCTGTCATTTTAGGTCGAGACTTTCTCGCCAAGTCGGGTATTTTGATAGACATCGCCAGCGGAGGTTACCGAGAGAACGGAACGGGTGTTTTGAAGCGTTTCGCAAAAGCGCCCGTGCCTGCGGCGACACGCCAGTCTCCGGGGGCGGCACGAGCGGGCCACACCCAGCCGCAGCCGAGCGAGCAAACCGCAATCGGTAAAGACGATCAAAGCAACGGAGAGATGGTGGCACAACATTGTGCCGCGACGTTGCAAGGGGCAGCGCACCCACTTTTGTCAGAGGTCAACAGCCTGCCGGAGACAGAAAGGGCACGACTGTCATCGCTGTTGTACGAATACGACGCGATTTTCACGGACCGGCCGGGCCTCACTACGTTAGTTAGGCACAGGATAGACACGGGTGACGCTGCGCCGTGCAAATGTAATCCTCGGCCGATAAGCTTGACTAAACGGAAAGCACTTGACAGCGCCTTAGACGAACTCGACACAGGCGTTGTGGAAAGGTCGAACAGCCCATGGGGCTAGTCCCGAAGAAGGACGATACTTATCGCCTTTGTGTAGACTACCGCAGGCTGAACGAGGTTACGAAGAAGGATGCGTACCCTCTACCCTCCATTTCCCCTTTAGTATCTAACCTAGGCGGGGCGAAGTACTTTACGACGCTCGATGCTAGTCGTGGATATATTCAGGTCGAAATGGACGAGTGTGACAAAGAGAAAACGGCTTTCACTTGTCACCGCGGGCTCTTTCAGTTCAAAAGAATGTCTTTTGGCTTAGTCGGAGCTCCCGCTACCTATCAGAGGTTG
The DNA here is from genome assembly GCF_013339745.2 of Dermacentor silvarum. Classification (NCBI taxonomy): domain Eukaryota; kingdom Metazoa; phylum Arthropoda; class Arachnida; order Ixodida; family Ixodidae; genus Dermacentor; species Dermacentor silvarum. Next base: position 97,737,542 of record NC_051161.1, on the reverse strand, counting down.
ATGGACCGAGTTCTAGGAGATGTGAAGTGGCAACATGCTCTCGCATATCTCGACGACATAGTGGTTTATTCGAAAACATTCGACGAGCACTTGCGCCACTTGAGAGACGTCCTAGACAGGCTGAGGTCCGCGGGTATCACATTGAACCCGAGTAAAGCTCAGATAGCTGCGAACAGAATAACACTGTTGGGATTCACGTTGGACAACGGCCACATTCTGCCGAGTGAGGATAAGCTCGAGGCTATACTGAGCTACCCGTCGCCGAAAGATATCGGCGAACTGAGACGCTTTCTGGATTGGTGAACTTTTATCGCCAATTCATTCCAGACTGCGCGGCAGTGCAAGCGCCTTTAACGAAGCTCTTGAGGAAAGACGAGCGTTGGACTTGGGGTCAAGAGCAGGAGGCGGCACTGCGCGGCCTCACAAAGGTGCTCGCTGACACAGCAGAGTTGCAGCTGCCTGACTTGAACAGGGAGTTTGTGATTCAAACAGACGCAAGCGACCTGGGTCTAGGTGCAATTTTGCTTCAGGAGCACGGAGGCATTCTCCGACCGGTTGCGTTCGCGAGCCGTTCGTTGACGCCGGCGGAAAGGAACTACTCGGTGACAGAGAAGGAGTGTCTCGCGATAGTTTTCGCTCTGCGAAAGTTCGACTATTATGTCGATGGAGTGGCATTCACGATTGAGACTGACCACATGGCTCTCACTTGGTTGAGGCGTTTGAGCGAGCCGAGTGGCCACCTGGCGCGTTGGGCACTGCTGCTGCAGCGTTACGACTTCACCGTGCGCTACCGCAAAGGAAAAAGCAATGCCGCAGCAGACGCACTTTCGCGAGCGCCAGTCCGAGGCGAGGGAGAAACCCTGGCCATAGCCCGAGTAAGGGACGCGGAACAACCGTCGATCCTGGGCGAGAGCGTGAACCACGTAGATCCGTTTTGTCGAAAAGTTTTAGACGGGCTCCGGGAGCCGGGCGGCGCGGCTGCCGCGCACATAGAGGCAGCTGGTATTGCTGTCGGTGCGGAGCGCTCAGGAACAGCTGGTAAGGCTGTGAGCGCGCTGGATTCCTATCTGCTGAATTCCGACGGCGTCCTGCTGAGGTATATTCCCACCGAGAACGACACAAGTGAGGCGTTTAAGGTGGTGAGACCGCGTGCGTTGAGAGGAGCACTGCTACGCTACTTTCATGACTCGTGCATCGCTGGGCACGCGAGCGGCCCCAAGACTTACGTTAAGTTGTGTCGCTTCGCTACCTGGCCAGGCATGAAACGGGACGTGATTCGCTACGCCCGATCGTGTCATGTGTGCCAAAGCGTCAAGCCCTGAGGCAGACGACCGCCCGGCTTCATGCAGCCTATCGACAGCCAGACTCCCTGGCAATCGCGGCATGTGATGTCATGGGACCGTATCCCACAACACCGAGCAGGAACAAATTCTTGCTGGTGGTCACGGATCACTTCAGTAAATGGGTAGAACTTTTCCCCCTACGAAAACTGACGCACGGGTGATCATGGATAAGTTGGTGGAGGTTTTCATCAGGTTTGGTTTTCCGGAGCAGTTGATAACGGACAACGCGTCCTACTTCACTGCAAAGGTGTTCATTGACTCATGCGCCGCACTGGGCATTAAACATAAGAAAACGACAACCTACCATGCTCAGTCGAACCCCACTGAACGAGTCAATCGCAACATCAAGCACATGCTCGTCGCGTTCTCTGAAAGGCATAAGGACTGGGATACCTACCTTCCAGAGATCGGGTTTGCATTGCGATCGACAGTGAACCGCTCGACTGGGTATGCGCCTTCTTCTCTCAACCTGGGGAAAGAGCTGCCGAATCCGATGGATAGGATTCTCGCGGATCACAGCGGAATGCCAGTTGCGCCGTCAGCACGAGCTGAATACGCGACGCATCTACGTGCCAAGATGACGGAAGCTTTACATAAAGCACGCTGTAATCTTCGCACTGCAAGGGTACAGCAGAAGGCGCAGCATGTGATGTCATGGGACCGTATCCCACAACACCGAGCAGGAACAAATTCTTGCTGGTGGTCACAGATCACTTCAGTAAATGGGTAGAACTTTTCCCCCTACGAAAACTGACGGCACGGGTGATCATGGATAAGTTGGTGGAGGTTTTCACCAGGTTTGGTTTTCCGGAGCAGTTGATAACGGACAACGCGTCCTACTTCACTGCAAAGGTGTTCATTGACTCATGCGCCGCACTGGGCATTAAACATAAGAAAACGACAACCTACCATGCTCAGTCGAACCCCACTGAACGAGTCAATCGCAACATCAAGCACATGCTTGTCGCGTTCTCTGAAAGGCATAAGGACTGGGATACCTACCTTCCAGAGATCGGGTTTGCATTGCGATCGACAGTGAACCGCTCGACTGGGTATGCGCCTTCTTCTCTCAACCTGGGGAAAGAGCTGCCGAATCCGATGGATAGGGTTCTCGCGGATCACAGCGGAATGCCAGTTGCGCCGTCAGCACGAGCTGAATACGCGACGCATCTACGTGCCAAGATGACGGAAGCTTTACATAAAGCACGCTGTAATCTTCGCACTGCAAGGGTACAGCAGAAGGCGCAGTACTACCGCTCGCATCGGAACGTCCACTACGAAGGGGGCGATCTGGTGCTTCGACGCCAGCACGTTCTCAGTGATGCTACCGAACAGTTCGCTGCCTCGCTGGCGCCGAAGTGGGAGAGTGAGAGAGAAGGTTTCCTAGCTTGTTTACCGGCTCGAGAACAAGAAAGGAAAGCCGATCGGCGGACCGGTACACGTATGCGACCTGAAACGCTATGTGCCGCGTGATGGGCAGTGGGATGACGATCTGGCCCTCCCTGACCGCGATCGGTGAGAGAGAGCAGTCAGAATAGAACGGCGAGCCGCAGCCACGCTACAATTGGTGTAGCAGGCGAAGGTAATCTGACTGCTAGTTGCGTAACCCGACGACTGCGAGGAACATTCGTATGTCCGGGTGGCGTTGCGTACCGCGGGAGCATACAGCCGCGCCGGGCTGGCACCTTGGTAGTTCCTGCCGGGGAAGCGAACGTCTAGTGACCACGGAGCGCCGAGTATGGACGACGAGTCGTCGAGGCCACGACGGGAATGTGGCGTGAACGTTCGACGCGTGGGTGTGCGGTTTCACCAAAGACTGCTGTGGGGACAGTGCGGTGATTATCTTGTGCTGCGACTGGAATTAGTGATGATTCTTGCGAACATTCCCTTCGAAACAGACGTCGACGGGGTTCCCGGATACGGCCAACTATGCTGCTGTTCACAGTGCCGCTTCGTGCAGTTTGCTAATAATTTCCAGGAGCAGAGCAAGACGAGATACGGCCGTGCGGATTGCCTGCGAGATACGGCCGTGCGCTGGAACAACTGATGCCCTTGCAGTACTGACGGCGCTACGCTGGCCTGGAGCCGGCAGACGACCACCCCCTCCAGCGCAGCCTACACCTAGGGCGCAGCACTGAGAGCACTTTCGAGCCCCGACAACGATCCCTCCCATCTCGCTAGCACGAGCAGTGCTGCTGACCAGCCGCCTCCGAGTCGGCGTCAAGTGTCCGCCAGCTGAGGGCCACATCACCACAACGCTTCCTCGGTCGCCAACCTCGGCGGGTACCCAGGCAAACGGACGTCCCTGGGTGCCAGCCTCAACGTACGGGGGCCTTCTTAAGGGGGGAGGATGTGGGGAGCACACGCTGCCACCAGGCCCCGGAAACTCTCGAGTTCACCAAATGGCCACAGAGGGCGAAAAATCAACCGCGGCGCGTTCCAGCCTAAGCGCGCAAGTGGAGCTACTGTAATTTGGTCGAATACTTAGTTTGTATTTTTTCTGCTAGGGGCGCTCAACACGACTCAATATTTGAGCTATTAATGTACATATAATAACCGACAAACACAATTACAGTGTCATTTTTTTACAAAATAAGGAGTCTATTGTTTTTATTGGACTTCTGTTATTAAAGTCCGTGCTTTGTTACTTGAATAAAGGGTTTGAGGCCTCACTGACATGTGATTAGCGGCAGCCCACTGGTATCGATTGCAGTCTGTGCCGTTTATCGATTCAAATTGTACGGCAGTTATATTTGCGAATGGGGTGGTCGTTTCCTTTGAGCAGCATCACGCAGGTTCATTTTAATTAGATATCAATAATACCTGAGCCAGTTTGTGCGTCCAACATTCGATAGCTGCCACCAAGCGAAGTGTTTAAAGACGGTGAACTTTCTCAGCTGCGGCGTTTCACTGGCGGCTGCATGCACGGCTTCCGCCGTTTGTGATCTGCCGCGTCTGGCCACGTTGCGTTTGGTTGCTTGAAAAAAAAGTGCTGGCCAGCACGAAAATTCATCGCTGGAAAGAGCACAGTCTACTTGAAGACTACCCACGAAAGCGGATTAACTTGCAGCCCCTGGGCTTGCAGCCCCTGGCCGGTGAGTAAAAAGCAGTGCTTCGCATTTTCAACTTTGAATTTCTTTGCATGCGAGGCAAATAAAGCAGATCCTGTCGTCATTTCTTAAAGTCGGAAATAGTAATAATTCTAAAGTTATTGCCTTCCAAAGCAATTCAAACGAGGCTCGTGCTACTTTGCGAAGTTGCTAAAATTGCTAACATGAGTTAATGCTACATGTTTGGCTGTTTTGCAT